>NC_051388.1:9650851-9658351 GCF_015228065.2 Penaeus monodon
ACTCTACCTAAATGGGAGTAGGTAGAGACGATAATGGGGGCCGCGGTGGCCGAATGGTTAGAGCGTCGGACTCAAGACTGTCACGACGGCAATCTGAGTTCGAGGGTTCAAGTCACCGGCCGGCGCGTTGTTTCCCTTGGGCAAGGAACTTCACCTCGATTGCCTACCTAGCCACTGGGTGGCCAAAGCCAGCCCAAGTCAAGTGCTGGTCCCAAGCCCGGATAAATAGACACACAAACTAATGTTATGCTTGTATTCTGACTTTTAAAATGTGATCATTTATTGGACGGTACCAAATTAGTGCATTTGCAGGTGTGTTTTTTTCGTGAGAATCATAGCAACTCCGTGACTATAATTTCCTTCTTCTTTTCCAGAAAAAAAGAACTGTCTTGTTTTCTTTAGTTTTGAAACTTCCATTACTTTTCCACTTGGTCTCACTTATTCCTAGTATTTGAACGTTGTATCTATCCATTTCGTTACAGACAGTATGTAATTTACCCATCTCTTTCATTTTTCTTACGTTCCACGTTCCAATTTTTAATGTGTTTCTTAATTGGACATGTTTTCTTTATCTTCTTTGTCTTCCAGATACATATTTAACATTGTCAGCCTGGTTGCCCACTGACTAACGTGCCCCTTGATAACCCACGCGACGGGCGATGTGGTATGAATTATCATTTCTGTATTTAATCATTAGTGTAGAGGTTTGTCAGGAGAAAATAAAAGTTGAGTGGAATCGCCCAGGCTCCTTCTCAACTCGAAGTCTCCAACTAACTAGGAGGAACTATCTCTGCCGCCAGACATATTATTTGGTGAAACCAGTAATCAGTAGAACCGAAGGTGTTTTCACCAGATATCCACTGCCCTGCTGCCGACAGTTTCACCGCAACCCTGGCATAGGGAGTTAATAGGGTGCTATCCTTGTTCAGGGTGCAGTTTATTGTCTTACCCAGGACAATTTTTTTTCTTTCTTTTCGTACCATCACCGATGCGGTGCTTGACGAACAATCTGGCGCCATATTAACGTCTGTACTTGTCTGGGTCTTTATACTGGGATAACTAAGGTCCTTCCACAGGGCCTCAATCAATCAATAACGGTATGCTCATGTTTGAGCAGCCGTGGACCTCTCCACCATCCTTCGCCACTAAACTCGATCTTACGCTTTTCTTTCCACTTATACCATCGACAGCCCGCAAATATCTTTGATATTGTCGCTCAGTCTTGTCTTTGGTTTGCCTCTTCCTCTGTTTCCTATCACCATCCCTGTCAGCAAGTTTTTCTCAATACTTTTACTTCTCATTACATGACCAATAAACTTTAATTTCCTAAACTTCTTTTCCAGAAAAAAGAACTGTCTTGTTTTCTTTAGTTTTGAAACTTCCATTACTTTTCCAATTGGTCTCACTGATTCCTAGTATTTGAATGTTGTATCTATCCATTTCGTTACAGACAGTATGTAATTTACCCATCTCTTTCATTTTCCTTACGTTCCACGTTCCGATTTTTAATTTGTTTCTTAATTGGACCTGTTTTCTTTATCTTCTTTGTCTTCCAGATGCATGTTTAACATTGTCAGCCTGGTTGCCCACTAACTAATGCGCCCCTTGATAACCCACGCGACGGGCGATGTGGTATGAATTATCGTTTCTGTATTTAATCATTGGTGTAGAGGTTTGTCAGGAGAAAATAAAAGTTGAGTGGAATCCCCCAGGCTCCTTCTCAACTCGCAGTCTCTAACTAATTAGGAGGAACGATCTCTGCCGCTTTTAAAACAGTTACACTGTAATACGCCAGACATATTATTTGGTGAAACCAGTAATCAGTAGAACTGAAGGTGTTTTCACCAGATATCCACTGCCCTGCTGCCGACAGTTTCCTTGTTCAAGGGAACCCTAGGGTGCAGTTTATTGTCTTACCCAGGACAAAAAATAATTTTTTAAAGTAAAAAGCTGGCTTGGCCACCCAGTGGCTAGGTAGGCAATCGAGGTGAAGTTCCTTGCCCAAGGGAACAACGCGCCGGCCGGTGACTCGAACCCTCGAACTCAGATTGCCGTCGTGACAGTCTTGAGTCCGATACTCTAACCATTCGGCCATCGCGGCCTTGACGATCATGGGCTTTCCATGATTTTTCTTGGCAATTTAGAGCGGTGGTTTGCCATTGCCTTTTTTTTTTTTTTTTTATCGAGTCACCATCTCTATTTACCCGGCACTGACTTGGGCTGGCTTGGCCACCCAGTGGCTAGGTAGGCAATCGAGGTGAAGTTCCTTGCCCAAGGGAAACAGCGCGCCGGCCGGTGACTCGAACCCTCGAACTCAGATTGCCGTCGTGACAATCTTGAGTCCGATGCTCTAACCATTCGACCACCGCGGCCCCCTAAAAAAACTTTTTTTTTTTACGGTAGGTTTATGTTTGAGCCGCCGTGGTCACAGCATGATACTTAATCGTAGTTTTTCATGTTGTGATGATATTCGAGTGAGTACATGGTAGGGTCCCCAGTTCCTTTCCACGGAGAGTGCTGGTGTTACCTTTTAGGTAATCATTCTCTCTATTTATCCGGGCTTGGGACCAACACTGACATGGGTTGGCTTGGCCACCCAATGGCTAGGTAGGCAATCGAGGTGAAGTTCCTTGCCCAAGGGAACAGCGCGCCGGCCGGTGACTCGAACCCTCGAACTCAGATTGCCGTCGTGACAGTCTTGAGTCCGATGATCTAACCACTCGGCCACCGCGGCCTCAAAAAATAACCACTGGGCCACGAAGGCCCATTTCATGTTGTGATGCTCTTGGAGTGAGTACGTGGTAGGGTCCCCAGTTCCTTTCCACGGAGAGTGCCGGTGGTACCTTTTTTTTTTTTTTTTTTTTTTTTTTTTAGGTAATCATTCTCTCTATTTTATCCGGGCTTGGGACCAGCACTGACTTGGGCTGGCTTGGCCACCCAGTGGCTAGGTAGGCATTCGAGGTGAAGTTCCTTGCCCAAGGGAACAACGCGCCGGCCGGTGACTCGAACCCTTGAACTCAGATTGCCTACGAGAGACTAAATCTAAATCTAAGTTTGATTTTCTAGCTTATGCATAATTCTAAGTGTGTGTGTGTGCGTTTTTTTTGTTTGTTTTTTTAACAAAAAGACCGTGTCAGTGCAATGGAATATTTGCACTTTGATTATAGCAAGAATCCTCTGTGGCAGTCGCAGCAGGCTCCTCGACAGATTCCTATTAATATAAGCCTCGGCCACCGTGTTATTAAATATATAATTGAAAAGACATGGAAAGACAAAATCCTGGGGAAAGTCCATCTCCAGCAGAAGGGTATGGTCGCAAGATAGGGCCAAGTGTTCCCCATTGGCGAATTGAAGCCTGTAAAGGGGTCACGTTTACCTTCCATGACAGAGGATCAGAGTTCGTTCTGTTCTCTGTTTCTGCGAAGGCCCCGGAGACTGAGACTGAGTCTGTGACCGCTGTCTGTGACCATGGACGTCACGGAGACTGAGACTGAGTATGTGACCGCTAAGTCTGTGACCATGGACGTCACGGAGACTGAGACTGAGTATGTGACCGCTAAGTCTGTGACCATGGACGTCACGACGACTGAGACTGAGTATGTGACCGCTAAGTCTGTGGTTCATTATACGTGTTTCCCCGA
Organism: Penaeus monodon; assembly: GCF_015228065.2. Taxonomy (NCBI): domain Eukaryota; kingdom Metazoa; phylum Arthropoda; class Malacostraca; order Decapoda; family Penaeidae; genus Penaeus; species Penaeus monodon. The sequence goes on from NC_051388.1 coordinate 9,654,493, forward strand.
TCACACATAGGAAAGAGATATAGAATATGAGGTCGTATTATAAATGATAAGTGCCTTCCTTCTCCTCATATACCATGCCATTTTCCTGGGATCCTAAGCAATAATGCATAGCTGATGCTTTTCTATAGTTGAGTGGCGAAGGATGGTGGAGAGGTCCACCAAGTAAGTATCATGCTGTGACCACGGCGGTTCAAACATGAACCTACCGTAATAAAGAAAGAAAGAAAGAAAGAAAAAAAGAAAGAAAGAAAGAAAGAAAAAAAAGAAAGAAAGAAAGAAAGAAAAAAAAAATTGTTTGACACTGTAATTCAATAATTGCTATCAAGAGTTTTGTAGCCGAGCTTTAGAGGTGGTGTTGGACGCTCCATCTTTTTGAGTCTTATTTGAAATTCGATAGTTAGTAGTTGGTGGTCACCGTTGTAGTCGGCACCAGGTCTTATCTTGACATTTTTTATACAACTTTTCCATTTCTGGTTCAACACAATGTAGTCAATTTGGTTGCGTGTTCTTTTGTCTGGTGAAAACCACGTGTACAAGTGTCTTGGGTGGTGTTGGAACAATGTATTGGCTATAACTAGATTATTTGTACTACAAAGTTCAATAAAATCTTCACTTCTTTCATTTATATCTCCAAGGCCGAATTCTCCACAGATGTCATTTTTAGATCATTTTTGCCTACTTTGGCGTTGAGGTCTCCCATGATTACTTTTACATCTCTGTTAGGGATTGTGTCTAAAGTTTCTTGGAGAGTAATTTACCCATCTCTTTCATTTTCCTTACGTTCCACGTTCCGATTTTTAATGTGTTTCTTAATTGGACCTGTTTTCTTTATCTTCTTTGTCTTCCAGATGCATATTTAACATTGTCAGCCTGGTTGCCCACTAACTAACGCGCCCCTTGATAACCCACGCGACGGGCGATGTGGTATGAATTATCGTTTCTGTATTTAATCATTGGTGTAGAGGTTTGTCAGGAGAAAATAAAAGTTGAGTGGAATCCCCCAGGCTCCTTCTCAACTCGCAGTCTCCAACTAATTAGGAGGAACTATCTCTGCCGCTTTTAAAACAGTTACACTGTAATACGCCAGACATATTATTTGGTGAAACCAGTAATCAGTAGAACTGAAGGTGTTTTCACCAGATATCCACTGCCCTGCTGCCGACAGTTTCACCGCAACCCTGGTATAGGGAGCTAATAGGGTGCTATCCTTGTTCAAGGGAACCCTAGGGTGCAGTTTATTGTCTTACCCAGGACAATTTGCTTGTATACTGACTTTTAAAATTTATTGGGCTGTACCCAATTAGTGCATTTGCAGTTTTTTTTTCGTGAGAATCATAGCAACTCCGTAACTATAATTTCCTTATTTTCTTTAGTTTTGAAAATCTATCTATCATATATATATATATATATATATATATATATATATATATATATATATATATATATATATATATATATATATATATATAAGGCCGCGGTGGCCGAATGGTTAGAGTATCGGACTCAAAGATTGTCACGACGGCAATCTGAGTTCGAGGGTTCGAGTCACCGGCCGGCGCGGTGTTCCCTAGGGCAAGGAACTTCACCTCGATTGCCTACCTAGCCACTGGGTGGCCAAGCCAGCCCAAGTCAGTGCTGGTCCCAAGCCCGGATAAAATAGAGAGAATGATTACCTAAAAAGGTAACACCGGCACTCTCCGTGGAAAAGAACTGGGGACCCTACCACGTACTCACTCCAAGAGCATCACAACATGAAAACTACAATTAAGTATCATGCTGTGACCACGGCGGCTCAAACATGAACCTACCGTTAAAAGAGAGAAATATATATATATAGGAACTTCACCTCGATTGCCTACCTAGCCACTGGGTGGGCAGGCCCAAAGTCAGCGCTGGTCCCAAGCCCGGATAGATAGAGAGGATGATTACCTAAAAGGTAACACCGGCACTCTCCGTAGAAAGGAACTGGGGACCCTGCCACGTGCTCACTCCAAGAGCATCACGGCGTGAAAACTGCAAATGAGTATCATGCTGTGACCACGGCGGCTCAAACATGAACAGGGCCGCGGTGGCCGAATGGTTAGAGCATCGAACTCAAGACTGTCACGACGGTAATCTGAGTTCGAGGGTTCGAGTCACTGACCGGCGCATTGTTCCCTTGGGCAAGGAACTTCACCTCGATTGCCTACCTAGCCACTGGGTGGCCAAGCCAGCCCAAGTCAGTGCCAGTCCCAGAACCGGGTAAATAGAGATGGTGACTCGATAAAAACACCGGGCGGAAGGCAACGGCAAACCACCGCTCTAAATTGTCAAGATAAATCATGGAAAATCCATGATCGCCAACGTCCTTGTAGGACAGGGCACTTAAAAAAAAAAAAAAAAAAAAAAAAAAAAAAAAAAAAAAAAAAAAAAAAATATATATATATATATATATATATATATATATATATATATATATATATATATATATATATATATATATGGATGTAAAGAACAACCAATGCTGTGATGAACTTTTTTATTTTACATACATTTTAAAGACGACCGTCTTCATCATTAGTGCTACAAGGAACGAGCAAAATAGTAAAATTAGAACCGGACAAGGCAAGGAAAACTATTCAAAATCATATATAAATGTCACAAATGAGTGTGTGTGTGTTTGTTTTATTCTTCTTTTAACGGTAGGTTCATGTCTGAGCCGCCGTGGTCACAGCATGATACTTATTTTTGTAGTTTTCATGTTGTGATGCTCTTGGAGTGAGTACGTGGTAGGGTCCTCAGTTCCTTTCCACGGAGAGTGCCGGTGGTATATATATATATACATACATATATACAGTGCTGGATACAATTTTTACTATAGCTGCAACAAAAAATAAATAAATGGGATCTCTAGCAACAAAATTGATGGGAAAACACAAATAAAAACTCGTCATCATTAAGATCCTCAGTTTCTTTTTTAATCACCATAAAGAAAGGCAATGTATAATTCCCATCCATCCCCAGAAGCCTTGTCATTCATTCTCAAGAGTATTTCATCATTCCTTACAATCCTGCATTTTCTGTAACCATATTACGAAGTTCATAAATTTCACTCTCCATTTCTCAGTTGTCTTAGGCTTCGAGGGTCTTCACTAAAGGGTTAGAAGTCGTCCAGCTCATACTGAAAAGAGAGAAGTGGCAGTTAAACAAGAACCTGTTATCAGTTCAGAATACTTATTGTGGTTATTCATTACGGAAATGTGGTAAATATGCCTATTCTTATGCGTTTTGTGGTATTCATTACGGATATATATAATATATGTGGTAGATGTGTGCTCTTGTTCTCTCCTCCCTCTCTTTTCTTACTCTTTCTCTCCTTCTCCCTCACTCATTTTTTTCTCACGTCCTTTAACTTCCTCTGACTCCCTCACCCTCGAACTCTATTCTATTTATGTCATTCTCACTTACTCCCGCTCTCTCTCTCTCTCTTTCCTTCTCCCTCCCACTCCATCCCTCCCATTTCCTCCGACTTTCCCCTTCACTCCATCCCTCTCCTACCTTCCCACTCCCCCAACCCCCACCCCCAACCCCCGACCCCCAACCCCGCCACCTCACCTGCATCCTATTCACGGAGCGCGGCCCAAGGTAGTTCACTTCCACAGTCCCTCCTCGCCCTTCCTCCTGACCCATTTCCTCTCGCCCTTCCTCTCTCCTCTTCGCCTTCTCCTTCCGCAGGAACGAAGGATAACCCTTGGGCTTCCTCCTCGCTCCCGAAGGATACGTCACGTCTCCGTCGCCGTTCAGGATGCCCAAGCGGAACCTGTTGCCGAGGAAGGCCTTCTTGTCGAGGTCGAGTTGGCCGTTGAAATACATGTGGTTG
>NC_051388.1:9665851-9680851 GCF_015228065.2 Penaeus monodon
GTGTGTGTGTGCTTGTTTTTGTGTTAGTTAGTTAGTTTGTTTGTTTTTTCGTGTACGTGTTTGTGTGTGTGTTCGTGTGGGTACACAAACACATTAGTTGTATGAATGCATGCACCTCATTATACATACTGATGAATTATGTGTATATCTGCAGAGATCTATGTACACAGATACACACGAAAGGGCACCTGAGTGAAGTCGGTTCCGTCTAAGTAACCTTCGTATAGAAAAGCTTCTCTCAAAGTCCTCTGCAGAAGGTATGCCGATGGATCCCTGTGGAAGGAACATATATTTATTTCTGATGGGTTTAAGCTGTTTTTTTGGTTTTTATATTTAATAATGCGTCTAATTATTCATCCGTTTTTTAAAATATCAGATAAGTACACGTACAGACACCCTCAAACCCCGAAATATAAATCTTGACTGACAGACACACCCACACACATACGCAACACAACAACAACAAAAACAACAACAACAAACACACACACACACACACACACACACACACACACACACATGACCCGACTCGACCCATCTGTGACCCCTTTGACCCCTCCCCCCTCCCACTGACCTGTTCCCGTAGGAGAGGACGAGGACGAGCCAAATGAACAGCGAATAGAAGGCGATTTCCCTCACGATGGCGTAGATCTGTAGCTCCTCTTTCCTCTTCGCTCGGATCTCGTCCAGAATTTCGCCGTCGATTGTCTGCGCTTGCAGGCGTCGCGGGCGGCCTGCGGAGGGGGAGGGAAGGAGGGGAGGGGGGTTTAGAGGTGGTGGGTGGGTGGGTAGGAGGGAGGGAAGGAGGGAGGGAGAGAAATAAAGGGAGAGATCTTTCTGTTTTCTACCTTTTTTTCGATCTCTCTCTCTCTCCGTCTCTCTCTCTTTTTCGCTCTCGCTCTCCCTGTCTCTCTCTCTCTCTCTCTTTATTTCTCTCTCTCTCTCTCTCTCTCTCTCTCTCTCTCTCTCTCTCTCTCTTCTCTCTTCTCTCTCTCTTTCTTTCTCTCTCTCTCTTTCTCTCTTTCTCTCTCTCTCTCTCTCTCTCTCTCTCTCTCTCTCTCTCTCTCTCTCTCTCTCTCTCTCTCTCTCTCTCTTCAACTACCTTCCTTCACACAGACCCACTTATACAACTCTTCTTAACCTATGAACACCCACAGCATCCATCGCATACCCTCTCCCGCCACCTAAAGACCACCAGTCACTCAGACGTCCACCCTTATCCACACTCACCCATCTTCCACCCAACCCACCTCCACCCACCCATACATCGACCCACTTACACACACCTTCCACCCACCTACTTACACACACCTTCCATCCACCCACTTACACGCACCACCACATCCACCTACCCACACCCCCACCCACACACCACACCCACCTACCTCCCACCCACACACCCACCTACTTATACCGAACCCCCACCCACATACCCACTTACCACTCACCCACCCACATGCCCCACCCACACACCCACTCACCCACCCACACACCCCACACACACACACCTACTTACACCAACCTCCCACCCACCCACATACTCACGCCCCACCCATCCAACCACCCACATACCCATACCCAACTCACCCACCCACATGCCCCACCCACACACACACCTACTTACACCAACCCACCCACCCAATCCACCCACCCACCCACGCCCCACGCCCGCCGCCCATCCTGCAGCCACGCCCCCCGCCCGCCGCCCATCCTGCAGCCACGCCCCCCGCCCGCCGCCCACACACACACCTACTTACACCAACCCACCCACCCAATCCACCCACCCAGCCACGCCCCACGCCCGCCGCCCATCCTGCAGCCACGCCCCCCCCGCCGCCCATCCTGCAGCCACCCCCCCGCCCGCCGCCCATCCTGCAGCCACGCCCCACGCCCGCCGCCCACACACACACTTACTTACACCAACCCACCCACCCAATCCACCCACCCAGCCACGCCCCACGCCCGCCGCCCATCCTGCAGCCACGCCCCACGCCCGCCGCCCATCCTGCACCCACGCCCCACGCCCGCCGCCCATCCTGCAGCCACGCCCCCCGCCCGCCGCCCATCCTGCAGCCACGCCCCCCGCCCGCCGCCCATCCTGCAGCCACGTGCCTCGAAAGGGATGCAGCCACGCCTCGTCCTGCTCGAGCGCGGGGTCCTCCTCGTCCTCCTCGACGTCGTCCTCGGCCAGGTCCTTGGACTTGGCGACGGCGCTGACGAACAGGGACAGCAGGAAGATCTGGAGGTCGAGGTGGATTGGTGGATTGGGGGGTGGATTGGTGGGGTGGGTGGGTGGTTGGGTGGGTGGATTAGTGGGTGGATGGATGGGTGGGTGGGTGGATTGGTGGGGTGGGTGGGTGGTTTAGTGGGTGGATGGGTGGGTTTATTAGTGGGTGGATGGATGGGTGGGTGGGTGGGTGGCTTAGTGGGTGGATGGGTGGGTGGGTGGTTAGTGAGGGAGAGAGGGAGGGAGGAAGTTAGGTGAGGAGTTGGTACATGGACGGCATGCCCAAAGGAGGAATAAAACAGGATTTATATCTTAAAATGTTATTGGCATCACTAAATCGCTATCTTGTCTTACCTTATCCAATTTTTCGTCTCACCTTATCTCTTATTTACTTACCTATATCTTATCATGCCACTTGCATCACTTCATTTTTATCTCATCCTATCACTCGGCTTATCCTATCCCCTCTTCATCCTACCTCCTTCTCTATTCTCTCTATCCTCTCCTATCTCTCTCTTTCTCTCCTCTCCTCTTCTCCTATCCTCTTTCTATCCTACCTCCTTCTTTATCCTCTCTATCCTTCTATCTCTACCTCACCTTCAGCGACTGAAAGAGAAGAGACAGCGTCTTATCTCTCTTATCTTGTATAAAATCTATCCCCTCTCGCCTTTAACTAATCTCTGGTTGAACAAGAACAACGAGATAACGCGATGAACTTTTCTTATCTTCCTATAAACACTATTATCTCTCTTATCCTCACTTCACCACTATCCTCTCTCTTATCCTTCCTTCACCACTCCTTCTCTTTATCTAATGCTTTTACTTATCATCTTATCATCATTTACCTCAAGTTATCTCGATCTTAATTTATTATTTATTATTTTTCTCAATTTATTTCAATCTTAGTGGATTTAATTTTAATCTAATATCATTTGATCTCAATTTTAGGAGAAAGAATTATAATCTCCCTCTCCTCTCATCTTTATCCGATCCCCCTCTTCATCCTCTCCTATCTCTCTCCCCTCTCCATCCTATCCCCTTTTCCATCCTCTCCTATATCTCCCTCTCCCCTCCTCTTTATCCTAACCCCTCTCCATCCTACCCCCTTCTCTATTGTCTCTATCGTCTCCTATCTCTCTCCCTCTCACCTTCAGCGGTTTAACGAGAACAGCGAGACAACCATTCTCCTCTATCTTTTCCTTTCTTTACCATACCCTCTCTTTATCCAACGCTTTGCTTATCCTCTTACCATGTCGCATCTCTCCCTCTCACCTTCAGCGGCTGCACGAGGAGAACGGACGAGAAGAACGAGACAACGAGGGTCGTCAACCACTTGGTCGTCTTGGAATTGCCGAACATGATGCCGTACATGAGCAGGAAGAAGCAGGAGGCGGCGATGCAGACGACCACGAGGCACCAGGCGACGACCGAGCACCACCACGGCAGGCTGAAGCGCTTCTTGTGCCTGGGGTGGTGAGGAGGGTGGTGAGTAATGAGTGGTGTGGAGGGGGTGAGAATGGGTGGTGAGGAAGGTGTTGAGAAGGGTGGTGAGTAATGAGTGGTGTGGAGAGGGGTGAGAATGGGTGGTGAAAACGGATGGTGAGAATGGGTGGTGAGAATTGGTGGTGGTAATGGGTAGGTGGTGAGGAAGGTGTTGAGAAGGGTGGTGAGTAGGGCGGTGAGATGGGTGATGGGGTGTACCTGTGGTGATGAGAGCGGATGGTGTGGTGTGTCTGTCATGGTGAGAAATGTGTTGAGAAGGGCAGTGTGGTGTGATGAAGCGTTTCTTGCGTTTCATGTCTGTGGTGATGAGAAGGGGGCGCAAAATGTGGTGAGAAGGGTGATGAGAAAAGTGATGTGTTATGAAGCGTTCTTTGTGACTCTTGATTAATAAGATGATGAGAAAGGTGGTGTGGTGCGCCTGTGATGAGGAGAAACGTGATGAGAAACGTGATGTGGTATGATGAAGCATTGCCTGTGTCTGTTGAGAAGAGAAACTGAGATGAGATGAGGAAAAGGGGGGTGTAAAAGGGATAACGAGAAGGGTGATAAATAAGAGAAACAGGAAGTCAAAAGTGTGATGAGGAACCAGACGACGATTACGCTACAGAAGGATGAAGAACTTATTTCTCTTGTGATGAAAATCCCCCCCCCCCCAAAAAAAAAAAAAGGTGATGAGACAGCCGTGGTGGTGTGCCTTTGGTGGTGAGAAAAGGGATGTGGCGTAATGAAATCAAGTGTCTGTGGTGATGAGAGAGGTGATGAAAAATAAGGACTCAAGAAGAGAGGTGCGACTGAGTCAAAGGAGAAGGGTGATGAGAGGAAAAGGGTGATGAAATCGGCATGGTGTTATAAACGTTGGTGGTGAATCCGTGAAGTTTGTGTGGTATTGGTGTTGACGGGCGTGATGTGGTCTGGCGGTGATGTGCTAGCAATTAAAATAATTGAATATGTATAAGTATATTTGATTTTCAGGAAAATACCAAAACAAAAGATTTCCAATAACTAAGCATAGTTCTACATGTTTCATATAATCAACTATAACCATAATCTAAAAAATATTCACTTGGTTGTAATTTAGTCTTTTTTATAGTTTACCCTAAATATTGTTTTCTACATTCTTTCCGTTTATATATTTTTTATATACATGATTAATCTCATTTAACAAAGGGACATGTTAAAGGAAATTTAAAGAAAAGCCTCAAGAAAAAATTACAAGGAAGTCTCTAGATTTAGTCCAGGCGAGACTAAAGGAAAATTTGAGGAGAAATCTCACAAAATATCTCTGGAAAAATGTCGAGGATATTTCTAAGAAAAATATAGGAAAGTTTATATATATATATATATATATATATATATATATATATATATATATATATATATATATATATATAATCTAACGTAAATTAATCAAAAGAAAATCTCAAGGAAGATAAAGAAACAAGAATACGAAGAAAATCTAAAATAAAGGAAAATCTCAAGAAAAACAAACAAACTAAGAAACAAGTACATAGTAAAGAAAAATAATAATAATAATAAGAAGAAGAAGAAACAAAGCAACTAAGAAACATCTCAAAAACCAAAACGTCAGATCTTACTCTTTCTTCTGAATAAACCTGCGGTGAAGAATGGAATCACTGCTCTCACAGTCAGGCCCCAGAGTTCCTTCTGCTCTGGCCTTCGATCCTACAGAGGGGGAAAAAATGGTTAATGGGATCATTAATGGTAGTGTTGATGGTACTGATGGTGGTAACTGCGATGGTGATGGTGTAGTTGTGATGATAGGGTTTGATGGTAGGAATGGTTGATGGATAGGGACGGGATGGTTTCGATGGTGATGAAGGGGATGGTGGGGATGGTAGCAATGGTGATGGTTGTGATGATGATGGTAGTTGTGGTGATGTGTTATGATGGCGGTTGTGTTGATGGTAGGTGTAGTGTACGGCTGCTCTCTCGCCGAATCTAAGGCCGGTTTCGCCTGGATTGACCTCTCGGGCGCCTGAGGTTGAGGCTGCTCTCGAGCATACCACGTGACTGGCGCTTCCACCATAAAGCTGCGCGGCGGCTTCCTCGAAGAATCCTGTACCCTGGTTGCGCTCTTCTTGCCTGACCAGCCGTGCGCATGTATATATGGGGGGCCGTGTGGTGCCTCGGCCACCTTTCGCGTCGCCCTATCGGCTCGGGTGCGACTTTGTGAGCCGCGGCCAACACCACGCGACCCGCCGGAGATTGGTTCCCTATCTTGATTCCGTGGCCTTGTCCAGCCGCCTTTCGTCACCTGCGGCTAGTTGAGACAGTTAAGGTGAACTTGGTCATTTTTATAACCATCAGACGCATTTTTGACCAAATATCATTACTTGGATGGCGTTGAAGTCACCAAGCTAAAAAATGAATTTTTATTTATTTTCAAAAGCAAATATTATAAACATGTACTGACCGAAATGCACAGTTTTCGCTTCAGCTGTGTATTATTGGTTTTTATTCGTATCCCTTCCCTTATTTTCCATTTTCTATTATTTTTTCTCTTCGGCGAAGTCTTCAAAGTGCCACGTTATCCCTTGAAAGGGCTGATGATCGTTACATAGCTTTTCCATTTTTTCGTGGTTGCTTGGGTACTTTCGCTTGTCTAACTATCGGGTTGGTCTTTAGGGCACTCCTCTGCATGTTTCCTCTTTTCGCGCCGTGCCTTGGCCATGGCCTGGGAGTCTTTTCCGGGGTATAAGTAACCATGGATTTGGAAAAGGCAAAGCACTTCGGTCCTGACTTCGGTCCCACTCTCAGATGGAATTAAAGTTGTGCTCTCTTGGATTTACCTCGCCTCGCGTCAGGATTGCTGAGTTCTTGTCTCCCCATAGATAAGTGTTTGTTTGTCTATGATTCCGGGTAAAATACAACTGGTCTCTTTTGCCTAATTCGGCGCGTGACATGCTGCATTACCATCTGCAAGGCGCACTCTCTTTCACAAAGTCCCAAAGAAGTACTTTATAAAATCCGAGTGTTAGTGAGCTCAGAAGGACCAAGTGAGGAACGCTGGTTGAAGATCCGTACATCCAGTATTACCATCAGTCTTACTTAGTTTTCTTTCCTGCCAGCTTGAGGATCTGCACCTCCTGGGAGAAAGATCTTTGCAATCTCAGATAGCTGCCAAGACCTTTTTACTTTTCTTAAAGTCTCGGTTGATTCTGCCTGGCCTCGTGGGTGTTCAGGCAGTCGTCGTGTTCCATATACATTTTTGGTTATTTAAAGCCATTTCTTATATTTTTGTTATGTTTACACCAGTGTTATTACAGTGTCTGTCAGCATTAGCTCTCAATTTTAACACCATAACTTAACTTAGGTACCCGAACGTTATCATGCTGATAACCCAGCAATAGTACTTATGGAGTTGGGACGCCAATTTAATAATAATGGTGATAATGATGATAATGGTGATAATAATAATAATGGTGATAATGATGATGATGATGAGAAGGAATGATGGAGATAGTGATGGTAGTGGAAATATTGAACACGATCATCATATCACTCTCCATAATCAAGATGACAATCAGAACAACAATAATAATGATAATGATGATGAAAAAGATGATATTGCTATTGATTATAATAATAATGATCATAATGGTAACAATGATAAAAATGATGACTACGATAATAATAATAATGATAATAATAATAATGATAATAATAATAATGATAATAACAGTAATAACAATAATAACAATAATAATAATAGTAATGATCCTAATAATAATAATAATGATCATATTAATAACAATAATAATAATAATAATAATAATAATGATAATAATAATAATAATAATAATAATAATAATAATAATAATAATATCAACAATAATAATAACAACAATAATAATAATAACAATAGCAATAATAATAATGATAATAACAATAATGATAATAACATGAATAAGAAAGAGAATGACAATAATAACAACCAACAACAACAAAGGACTCTCTCTCACTTACGCATCTCCTCAACAGCCTTCACAAGCCTGGATTTCCTGAGGACTTTCGGCCGCGATTTCCTGAACAAGAAGACTATGAGGAGTGAGGGCGGAAACACGATCAGGTTGCTCACCACGCCCACGCCGATCTGGGGGGAAGGCGTGCGGGCGTAGGTTTATTTGTGTGTGTGGGGGGGGAGGGGGTAGTTTGTTTGGGGTATAGATAGAGAGGGTTTATATAGCTTTTTTTTAAATATAGTTTGTATGGTTGTTTGGCTTCGCTTTGGGATGTAACTGTTGGTTTTGTCATGGGTTGGAGTGTGAAAAAAAATTTGAATTTTTTTTTTTAAAGATTTAGTTGCAAGGGGTCAGAATGATGCGAAATATGAATAAAGCATCAAACTCCTTTAATATATCGATTGATAAATGATGAAATTAGAATTATGAATTTTCTCTCTCTCTCTCTCTCTCTCTCTCTCTCTCTCTCTCCCTCTCTCTCCCTCTCTCTCTCTCCCTCTCTCTCCCTCTCTCTTCAATAATGATTAGTAATAATCATAATAGTAATCACTATATTAATGTTATCAACAACAACAACAACCATAACAATAACAACAATAACAAAACCGATAATACCGATAATGAAACCGTCCCACGCACCTGCTCCGCACTCACGCTAAAAGGCCCGTACTCAAAGCTGCCTGAGCCTGGCTTCTCGGGGGCTCGCTGGTACCACATGGCGTTGACCAGCATGGACAGGAACAGCAGGGAGAAGCAGGAACCGACACGCTGACATCTGGGGGCGAGGGTGAAAAAAAAGTATAGGGAGGAATTATTATTTTTTAGCTTTTTTTTTTTTATTATTATTATCATCTTTCATCTTCGTTTTCTTCTTCTTCTTCTTCTTCTTCGTCTTCTTCTTCTTCGTCTTCTTCTTCTTCTTCTAATCCTTCTCCTTCTCCTTCGCCTCCTCCTCCTCCTCCTTCTCCTCCTCCTCATCCACATCCTCATCCTTCTTCTTCTTCTTCTCCTCCTCCTCCTCCTCCTCCTCCTCCTCCTCCTCCTCTACCTCCTCCTCCTCCTCCTCTTCTTCCTCCCCTTGAAAATATATATATATCTTTTTATATTATAATTCCCACCTCAGCCCCGTAAAAATAAGTATAAGGGTTAAATTGCCAAATCTTTAACATTACCTTGTCTTGTGAAAATAATCCATTGCTATTTTCAACCTCTCACTCATTCTCTCTCTCTCTCTCTCTCTCTCTCTCTCTCTCTCTCTCTCTCTCTCTCTCTCTCTCTCTCTCTCTCTCTCCTCCCCTCCTCCTTTCCCTCCCCACCTTCCCTCTCCCCTCCTTCCCCACCTTCCCTCTCTCCACCACTCCATCCTCCCTCTCTCCACCACTCCACCCTCCCTCTCTCCACCATTCCATCTTCCCTCTTTCCACCACTCCTCCCTCCCTCTCTCCACCATCCCTCCCTCCCTCTCTCCACCACTCCACCCTCCCTCCCTCCTTACCACTCCACCCTCCCTCTCTCAACCACTCCACCCTCCCTCTCTCCACCACTCCACCCTCCCTCTCTCCACCACTCCACCCTCCCTCCCTCCTTACCACTCCACCCTCCCTCTCTCCACCACTCCACCCTCCATCCCTCCTTACCACTCCACCCTCCCTTTCTCCACCATTCCACCCTCCCTCTCTCCACCACTCCACCCTCCCTCTCTCCACCACTCCACCCTCCCTCCCTCCTTACCACTCCACCCTTCCTCCCTCCTTACCACTCCACCCTCCCTTTCTCCACCATTCCACCCTCCCTCTCTCCACCACTCCACCCTCCCTCTCTCCACCATTCCACCCTCCCTCCCTCATTACCACTCCACCCTTCCTCCCTCCTTACCATTCCACCCTCCCTCTCTCCACCACTCCACCCTCCCTCTCTCCACCACTCCACCCTCCCTCCCTCCTTACCACTCCACCCTTCCTCCCTCCTTACCACTCCACCCTCCCTCTCTCCACCACTCCACCCTCCCTCTCTCCACCACTCCACACGCACCTCGTAAAGCGCGATCGGGGCGGCCTCAGAAAAATGGAGAACCACAGATGTCCGTCGATAATCCCTCGGTGGGACGTGTTGTGGTAAATGTGGCTAAAGTTTCGCCGCTCGCTCTGGCCAGCCACGGTTAATATGCGGTCGATCTGTTGACGTGAGGGAGAGGGTGATTTTTTTTTTTTGGGGGGGGGGATTGTTATTTTTTTTTATTCAGGAGTAATGGGATCTTTGTTATTATTATTGTTGTTGTTGTTGTTGTTGGTGGTGGTGGTGGTGGTGGTGGTATTATTGTCATTATCATTTTTATCATCTTCATCATCATCATTATTATTATTATCATTATATTATAATGAATACTATGATTATTATTATTACTGTTATCATAATATCTTATCATTATTATTATCATTACCGTTATTGTTAATGTTATTATTATCCTTATTATAAATGTCATCATTACCTTCCCTTTCATCAATATTACTAACAAGCACATTGACAAAACAGAATCGAATGAAGTCACATCTGAATTCACATCACATTCTATTAATTCCTTCTCTACCACACCTCAATCTCATCCTCCACCACCTCATCCTCCCTCTACCTTCTCCTTCTCCACCTCAGCCTCCTCCCCCACCTCAATCTCATCCTCCACCACCTATTCCACCTCCTCCTCCCCCGCCTACCTCATCCTAACATCACAGCATTGTAAAGAACTGAATAGTCATCACACACCATAGTTAACATGAAGTTTTATCAGAGGTTATTACTATAACTTATCTATCGTATAGTTTATGTGAAGTTCTGCCACAGGTAAACAGTTACCTGGCCATTTTACAGTTTACTTCAAGTTCTACAGTATCATGTGTAATCAACACAGGCCATCCTATAGTTTATATAGTTTATGGTCATATAGTTTATATAGTATTTTGCCATTTACTGTATATAGATCATAACTATTTATATAGTGTTCATGAAATTCTAACACAAGTAAACAATTCCTTGGCCATCACATAATCAATATGAAATCCTATCTTATACAAGAAACACTAAAGCATCACAAAACACATTCTAGACCATAAAAACACATACACATTTCTAGTCACCATATAATCTACAAGAAATCCTCTCATAGAAAACAAACACATATCAACAAAAAAAATTCTACACCATAAAAAGACACCATCTACGTATCTCTGGCTACCACATGATCTACACGAAGCCCTACCAGAGATAAACACGTAACCACCACAAAACACATCTGCATAATAAAAAACACATCATCTATATATCTCTAGCTATCACGTAATCTACTAGAAATCCTCTCATACATAAACAAACGCCGAACAACCACAAAGCACATCCTAACCATAAAAAACACATCCTCTATCCACCAAATAAATCCACACGAAATCCTCTCACAGACTAACAAATCCCTAACAACCACAAAGCACAACCATAAACATCATCTACGCATCTCCACCCTCACCCAGTTACCTGCCCGTCCTCGCGCTCCACCGCAAACCACTGATTGGCGATGAACTCATATTTCTCTCCGGTTTGAACGTCTCTGAACACGATGAAACTCAGGTACCAGGAGGCGTTGGGTCCCTTGCCGCTGTTGTCGTGCCAGATCCTCATCATAGTCAGGTTTCCTAAGGGCCTGGTGAGGTAAGGGTAATGTAGCAGAGGTGTTCGTAAGTGTGTGTGTGTGTGTGTGTGTGTGTGTGTGTGTGTGTGTGTGTGTGTGTGTGTGTGTGTGTGTGTGTGTGTGTGTGTGTGTGTGTGTGTGTGTGTGTGTCTGTGTGTTTTCTTGTTTAGAAACGTGGTTAAACAAGAAAGACTGTCTTCTTTCGGTGATTCGAAAATATATTGTAGCAATACTATAATCATAAAAAAACATCATTCATGAAGAACAAAAGGAGAGATGCAGAACAAAGAAGAACGAAAATAGAAGGAAAATGAGAGATAGAGAAAGAAATATATATATATATATATATATATATATATATATATATAGAGAGAGAGAGAGAGAGAGAGAGTTATAGTTAGAGTTAGAGTTAGAGTTAGAGAGAGAGAGAGAGAGAGAGAGAGAGAGAGAGAGAGAGAGAGAGAGAGAGAGAGAGAGAGAGAGAGAGAGAGAGAGAGAGAGACTCAGAGAACACAGAGGCAGACAACAACAAAAAGAAAGACAACGAAACATCAGAAGAAAAAAAAAAACAAAGCCAAAAACCCATCTCAAACCTGGACTCCGCCATGACGAAGACATCGATCCCTCCTTTCCTGAAGATCCTGCGTTTCTCGTCCCCGAAGGTCCTCACTTCGGACTCGTCTCGGTCGCCTGACACGAGGAACTGGACCGTCGAGTCCGTCTGCGCCTCCTTCTTGTTCCCGGTGAAGACTAGGATCTCGTACAGGTATTTGTCTTCTAACTTGTTGTCCGGGAGGGGCGTCGCTCCCAGCTGCAGGGGGGGGAAGGGGGGAAGGGGAGGGGATGGGAGGAAGTGGTGGGGGTGGTGGGGGTGGGGGTGATGGAGGTGGTGTGGGTGGAGGACGAGGTAGGTGGAGGAGGAGGTGGAAGAGGAGGAGGTTTAGGTAGGTAGGGGGAGAGGTGGAGAAGGAAGGAGGATGAATTGGGGGAGAAAGAGGTAGGTAAGAGGTGGAGGCGGGGGTGGAGGAGAAGGTGGAGGAGGTGACGGAGGATGGAGAAAGAAGTCGTGGAAGAGGAAGTGGTAGAGTATTGTGAGGTGGAGAAAAGAAAATGAATGTAGAGGAAAAGGAGAAGAGAGAGAGAGGGGGGGAGAAGAGGAGAAGGCGGAGGAGGAAGAAGGTGAAGTAGTGGCGGAAGATATGGTTAAGGAGGAAAATAAGAAAGCGAAAGAAAGAAGAACCAGAGACGTTGGAGGAGAAAGAGGAAATATTGAGGCAATGAAGGATAAGGAGAGAGTAATGATGATGATGATGGAGTGTTATTAGCATTTTCTTATCTTTATCTAATGTCATTAACACACAAGCAATGTTTCTTATTATGAAGCTAGTATACAGAATGAAACTTCATGTGTTAATAAGGACAGAGAGTCTTCGAGTACTGTTGTATTTATATAGGCAAGGGTTATACTTGACTGTGATGCTACGCTGAACGGCATGATGTCTTATCATTATCAATATCATAATTATGATCATTAGCACTCTCTCACTATTCGTGCTTGCATTCTGCTGCCACATTGCAATCCTCAGTATATTTATTAATATGTAAAAAGTTAACAATTAAGTGAAAGAATGAAAGATTGAAAAACAGACAAATTGATATCCAATATCTTTTACAGGAAGTAACGAAAAAAGAAAATAATGAAAATTGATAAAATCATTAATTTTCAAAAAAAAAAAAAAAAAAAAAAAAAAAAAAAAAAAAAAAACAGTAATCGTTATCCAATCCTATGATTTCTCAATAACGATCTCCTCCCCCCCCCCAAAAAAAAAAAAAAAAAAAAAAAAAAAAAAAAAATATATATATATATATATATATATATATATATATATATATATATATATATATATATATATATATATATATATATATATATATATATATAACATGTATATATATTGATAATGATAATAATAATAATAGTAATAATAGTAATAATAATAATAATAATAATAATAATAATAATAATAATAATAATAATAATAATAACAGATATATGAAAACAAACAGAAACGGAAACAGTAAACATATAAACAAAGGAAAAAAAACAATTCCAAAAACAGGGAAAAAGAAAGAAAGAAAGAAGATCACACACACACACACACACACACAACACCCCCACCCCCACCCCCCACCCCCTCACCTTCCTCCGGTCCCCCCTGTCCATGAACCTTGCCCAGATCAGCATCGCCGCCAGGATGACCACGAGCACAAGGAGCGTGGCGTAGATGGTCACGTTGTCATGGAAACCGATTTTGGCGAAGGCGAAGGTGAAGTCGATGGCGTTTGGCATGACGAAGAAGCCGGCGCCGAACTGAGTCAGGTGGCGGGACTCGCAGCGGGACACGCGCAGCCCGGAGTAGTTGGCCTGCGGGGTGGGGGTAAGGGGGGGTTGGTAAGGGGTGGGGGTAAGGGGTGGGGGTTAGGGGTGGGGGTAAGGGTGGGGTAAGGGGTGGGGTAAGGGGTGGGGAGTAAGGGGTGGGGGGTTAGGGGTGGGGGTAAGGGGTGGGGGTAAGGGGTGGGGGTAAGGGGTGGTGGTAAAGGGTGTTGGTAAGGGGTGGTGGTAGGGGGGGTTGGTAAAGGGTGTTGGTAAGGGGTGGTGGTAGGGGGGGTTGGTAAAGGGTGGTGGTAAGGGGTGGTGGTAAGGGTGTTGGTATGGGGTTTTGGTAAGGGTGGTTGTAGGGGTGGTGGCAGGGGTGTTGGTAAAAGTCTTAACAGGTTTGTTGGAAGAAGACTTACAAAGGATGTCAGTAAGGGATGTTGGCTAAAGATGTTTCTAAGAGTATTAAAAAGGTTGTGGAAGAGGTGTCTGAGGTATCGCTGAAGATAATAGAGATAATAAATAGAAAAATAATAAAAATATGAACACACAAACACACACACACACACACATATATATGTGTGTATATATATATATATATATATATATTATATATATATATATATATATATATATATATAATATATATATATATATATATATATATATATATGTGTGTGTGTGTGTGTGTGTGTGTGTGTGTGTGTGTGTGTGTGTGTGTGTGTGTGTGTGTGTGTGTGTGTATATATGTATATATTATATATATATATTATATATATATATATATATATATATATATATATATATATACATTATATATTTTTTTAATATATATATATATATATATATATATATATATATATATATATATATATATATATATATATATATTTACACATATATATACATATATACATATACACATGTATACGCGTGTGTGTACAAAGAGAACAACGAAAAAACAAGAAAACACACGAATTGCCGGAGGCCTTTTCTTGTTTCTTCAGCCTTCAGCATATTTGTTTGTTTGCCTTGTTCTTCCCTACGTTGTTCTACCCTCAATTTATTCAACACGAATCCTACACATGAATGTGTATGCGTGTGTGTGAACGAATAAACGTATGCATATCCGTTGAGCAAACGCAATCACTCACGCATGACAAAAATGAAAGCAAAAACACACGCCCAACATACCAGAATTCCGTCCGACTTCCACTCTTCGTCATCCTCGTCG
>NC_051388.1:9685851-9705851 GCF_015228065.2 Penaeus monodon
AAGGGTGATGTTGGCATCTTCCCCGAGGTCCACCGTCCAGGGCTGCTCGCCGGTCAGTCGCGTCCTTGGGAAGAAACGGTAAAGTTATCCAGGACTGGTTTTTTTTTAATGAAGGATTGCCCCTTTTCAGTTATTTCAGTTCTAATACATACACACATGTTTAAATATGTACATGTTGTAAATGGATACATTCTAAAATAGATACATGGAGAGAGAGTGACAGAGAGAGAGAGAGAGAGAGAGAGAGAGAGAGAGAGAGAGAGAGAGAGAGAGAGAGAGAGAGAGAGAGAGAGAGAGAGAGAGAGAGAGAGAGAGAGAGAGAGGAGAGAGAGAGAGAGAAAGAAAGAGAAAGAGAAAGAGAAAAAAAAAGAAACAGAAAGACAGACAGAAAGACAGAGAGACAGAGACAGAAACACAGACAGACAGACAGGCAGAAATTTACGTACATGAAATTCTTCATATGCATCCCATGCTTGGAGGTGAAGTTCATTGTTTCGCTGTCAATAAACTTCTTCATAACTTCCTTACCGAACGCTTTCACTATTTCAACCAAAATGGGAATCTGCAGAGGACAAAGAGAGAAAAGAAAAAAAATAGAGATAAAAATAGTGATAATGATGGCGATGATGATGATAATAGTGATGATGATGATGATGATGATGATGATGATGATGATGATGATGATGATGATGATGATGATGATGATGATGATGATGATGATGATGATGATGATGATGATGATAATGATAATAATGACAATGATAATGATAATGATAATGATATATATATATATATATATATATATATATATATATATATATATATATAATTTATATATATATATATATATATATATGTATATATATATATATATATATATATATATATATATATATATATATATATATATGTGTGTGTGTGTGTGTGTGTGTGTGTGTGTGTGTGTGTGTGTGTGTGTGTGTGTGTGTGTGTGTGTGTGTGTGTGTGTGTGTGTGTGTGTGTGTGTGGTGTGTGTGTGTGGATAGATCGACAAACGCATGTGTATGTCCGTGTGCGTACGAGATCTATTTTGACCTCACCTGATAGGCAGCCCTCTCTATCGTGTGGTCTCGCACGTTGCACTTTCGCACCATGATCTCCTCTTCGGGAATCTCCATCATGACTGCAATTTCAAAGCAAGTTGCAAAGCGCTGTCGATGACCGGTATAACGAACAAGTGATACAGGTAGATAAATGAAGAAAGAGATGAATTAATATTGCATTTATGTATGTAGACAGATAGGTAGACAAGTGGATAGAGAGAGAGGTAGGTATGTAGACAGGTAGATAGAAAGGTATATACGCAGGTAGGTAGAGGGGTAGGAAGATACATACATACATACATACATACATACATACATACATACATACATACATACATACATACATACATACATAAATACATACATAAATACATACATAGAAAGATGAATAAAGCACATAAGTTATAACACTCCCTTTCACAAAAGCAATACAAATCCTTCAGATAAAACGCAACGCTTACTGTCAGTGCCGATGTCTGTATTATAATGGAGATCGTCCGACTTAACTACATCAAGCGGGGGAACTTTGGTGCAAGAGTCGTCTGTTCCAATCTCACGTATACCCTGCAGTAAAATGTATTTATTTGTATATTCACATTAAATATTACATTAGGTTTGTCTATATATATTTACATTAAATATTATATTAGTTTTATCTATATATTTACATTAAATATTACAGTATGGCTTATCTATATATATTTACATTAAATGTTGCATTAGGTTTAGATATATATATATTTGCATTACATACGTGTCAGTTTATGTATAAAGAAATGGAAGTCAATGCGATGTTCTTATTTATGTTTATCTTTTTTTTTTCTTTTTTTAGGACTTTCATGTATATCTATACATTACGTATACAGTATTCCTTCTTATGTATCATGGAAAAAATTTTTTCACTTTTTTTTACTGCATTTTTTTGTGTGGGGGGGGCGAGGGTTATCGGAGGGGTACTATTTACAGGAGTTCTGAGACTTACCAACATAAGATCACTGGCTGCACTAACAATGGAATCTCCGATACTTTGCAACATTTGCGGCGCCATCACGTCCTCCTTTTGCACGCCCATTATGCAACGCTGTAAGAAAATGCGAGTGGTGTGTTTGTATGATAGACAGATAGATCTAAAATACTTATATATATATATATATATATATATATATATATATATATATATATATATATATATATATATATATGTACACTGCTCCAGATGATAACAAAGTTAACAATGCCTCAATCGACTCTCACACGTTGCCACACACCTCCAGCACCTGAATGAGATTACGACGGCTCTTAAGGTCGAGAGTCCTGGTCGAAAGCAAGCCCTCGGCGGTATTATGCGCAATCCTTGCGGCGGCCGCGGCTGTAACTTCGACTGAACCCAGAGTATCGAGGTTCGTTGTCTGAGCCATTCCCAAGAGTCCGAGACTTTGCTCTTTGGAGATGGCTAAGAGACGATCCTCCAGCTGGCCGCCCGAACGGCCTTCCAGTTGTAGCCAATCGGCCTGGGGGCAAGGGAAGAGGGGGGGGGGGGTGAGGGAGGTGAATGGCAACGTCAGTTTATTGAAATGAAAGGGTAAATTAATCTATTATGGGAAATGTGGATTAATGATTTGGTGATCCATAACTAGATGGATCAATTTGTAAACAAGGATTTAATAACAAAAAGAATCAATATATCTGATGAAATAGCTAGAAAAAAATAATAGACAAATAAATGAACAATAGGCGATTAACTAATTAAACAGCAAAACAAACAACTAACTCGTTACATTAATAAATACACTGGTGAGTAACTAACTGAATAATCAACTAAACAAATAAATAAATAATTAAATAAATAAATACCTAACTACCTTCCCACCCACCCACCCTCTCACCCACCAACCCATCACCCACCCACCCCTCACCATCCCACCCAAAACCCACCCACCCAAAACCCACCCACCTATTCCACCCACCCAAAACCCACCCACCCATTCCACCCACCCAAAACCCACCCACCCAACCGACCTGCTGCGCAATGGCCACGGCGGCCGAGCTCCACTGCAAGATGAGTCCGACGTCGTCCTGGCCAATGGCCCGGGCCAGGCGGAGCTTCACGTCCATCGCCTTGTAGGCTTCTTTGGTCGGCATCAGGATCTGGGGCCGAAGGGAGAGAGAGGCGTCTCTGGTTTCGTTTGGTTTCGATTTTTTTTAAAGATTTGGTTTCGTTTTCCTTTGATTTTTTTTTTTTTTGAGATTCGTTTTTGTTTTGATTTGACTTTTTTGAGATTTGTTTTTTTTTATAAGATTTGTTTTTCTTTTGTTTTTCTTTTTTAAGATTTTTTCTTGTTTTGTTTTTATTTTCTAAGATTTGTTTTTGTTTTGTTTTGATTTTTAAAGATTTGTTTTTTGCGTGTTTTTTCTTTTTTTTGTGATTTGTTTTGATTTTTCTTATTATGTGTTCTGATTTTTTTCTTTGTTCTGATTTTAATTATTATTATTATTTTTTTTATAATATTTTTTTTTCGCAAAAGGTAAATCAATACTAATGATTTGTTTTCGGAATTAATAGTTATCATTACCAGCATTATAACAAACTTTCTATAGCGATACTATCATTTTGTATATTTATTACTATCGTCCAATAAATGCTATAGACGAAAATAAGGATCATAAATATAATAGACCCAAATAATAACCATTAAAAACTATGAATAATAATGAAAATAATAGAGATAATCATAACATTTAAAAACAACCTTTATACACAGCCTACCTTAAGATTCTCCTCGACGACGTAATCTGTGTAGGAATCCCACAAATCCTTTATCCTCACGATCACTGTAAACACGCCGGGGGGGAATGCGAGTTTCATCACCTGAACGACGACCGGCTGGGTCTTGTGGTGCACCATCGATTCCATTTCCCCCTCGGCCGTTTTTCCTGTATGTTGCGGGTTTTTTTTAATTTACTTTTTATTATTCACTTATTTGTCTCATTGTTTATTTTATCCTTTTTTTATGTAGGTCCTGATACGGCATTGAATTAACTGACTGTGTACGTATACAGTATATATTTATTCATCACCTATTTATCTATATATTTATTTATCAGTTTATATATTCATTCGCTCATTCATTATTTTACTCATCCCTTTTATCCAGTTACAAAATTGGCATTTTGTTAAAATTCATAGAAATCCAGATTGAAATAAATGTGAATAAATCTAGAGAAGGTATGAAAACAAATTGACGGAGAGGAGCAAGAGGAGAGAGAGAGAGAGAGAGAGAGAGAGAGAGAGAGAGAGAGAGAGAGAAAGAGAGAGAGAGAGAGAGAGAGAGAGAGAGAGAGAGAGAGAGAGAGAGAGAGAGAGAGAGAGAGAGACAGACAGACAGACAGACAGACAGACAGACAGACAGAGAGCAAGGGAAAGAGAAATAGAGAGAGACAAATAAAGAATTACCAAAAAACATACAAAACAAACAGAAAAAAAATACGGAAATAAGGAAAAATAAACAATCAGATCTTTAAAAAAATTCAAAACTTACGATAGACCATATAATCCTTGACCCCGATATCCTCCGGGTCCTTCCAGTCCCAGCAGCGCAGGGTGTACACGCTCTGAAGGGCAAGGTTATCCTGAGGGTGCTCGAGGGCGCAGCTGCCTTCCTTCGGGCCTTGGTTCAGGAGCATGAAGTACGTGCTTTTTCCTGCAGGCAAGGAATGGGGCATTTAGTGTCGAAGGCGTTAGTTTCGGCCGTTAGTTCGTGTGTTTATTTATCTTTATTGTTTTGGTTTTCAGTTAGTTAACTTATTGATTTGTTTTATCTTATATTATTCATTTTGGTTTGTTTGTTTTGCTTTCCTTCACACTACTTTTTCCTTTTTTTTTCTTGGTTATTCTCCTGTTTCTTGTGTTTTTATTCTTTAACAAAATCTCGTGTCATTTTGTTCCCTTTTTACCAACACAGATCATATAAGAACTATATTTCTTTCTTCTTTTATTATTTTTCTCTTATTACTAACTTAAGCACAAAATTCAAAATACTTGTACAATCTTACCGACATATCCTGCGCCGTTGGTAACACTGACGCCGACGTGCACAGTTGTCACGGTCGGATTGTCTCTAAAGAAAACGGGATCAAAGGCAGTCTCGTCGCCAGTAGTTCCTATAGAAAATGGGAAGTCATTAAGAAAACGGCAGCCATTAAAGAAAACGGAGTCGAGCACAGAGAGTGGGAAGCTATTAACAAATTGCCATATTCGACTGGATAATACTCATTCCTAATTAGAAGATAAAATTTGGGATTTTACAAGGAATATGTGTTGTGAAATTACATATAAATAGGGGCTATAAAACCATTAAATAGGGATTTACTTTTACTAACACAAATGTATAAGTGAATTATGAAAACTTTACCTGTGTATGAGCGATAGTTCACATCAACTATGAAAGTTTCTGTACATCAGAGTCTACTTTACATGACTGAACTCCAATCTGAACAAGTGAATAGATAAATAAATAGATAAAAAGTAGATAAATTACAGCATAGATAACTAAAATAATAATAACAATGATACTGATAATTGTAATAATGATAACAATAATAATAAGAATAATGAAATAATAATGTTTATGATAATGATAATAATTATAATAATAACAATGATAATGATGATATAATAATGACAGCAATGATATAATAATAATGATGACGATAAAGATAATAATGATAAATGATAAAGATAATATTGATAATTTTGATGGTGATGATGATAAGGATAACAAAAAATAATAATAATAACAATAACTAATAATAATAACAATAACAATAACAATAACTATAAAAAAAATAATACTAACATGAACAACAACAACAACAAAAACATCAAAACAAACCCAATCCAAAAAGACAAACAACAAGCCAGTCCACAAGCAAAGGAACCGAACACGCGCAAACCCCTCACCCAGCACAAGATAAGCCGACCCGTTGGCGTACTCGTGGTCCAACTTGTCCGAAACTGTCCAGTTGTAACTTAAGGGTTCCTCGCACTCCATCTCGCAGCGCACACTTAAAGGGACTCGGTAAAAAGGGTTGATGTACACACCCTTGGAGGCCGGGCGGCAGAATTCCGGTAAGTTGCACCTGCGTGGATATGGGGTGGGTGAGAGGGTGAGTGAAGTGGGTGGGGAGGATGGGTGGGTGGGTGGAGAGTGGATGAGTGGATGGATAGCACGTAGGAAATGGTTAAATGGGGCAGATTTTGGGAATGGGTGATTGTAGGAAGAGAGAGATATCTGTGTTCTCTGTTTTTTCTGTCTTTCCCTTTCTTTTTCTGTTTCTCACTCCCTGTCTCTCTCTCTCTCTCTCCTCTCTTCTCTCTCTCTCTCTCTCTTCTCTCTCTCTTCCCTCTCTCTTCTCTCTCTCTTCTCTCTCCCTTTTCTCTCCCTTTTCTCTCCCTTCTCTCTCCCCTCTCTCCTCTCTTCTCTCTCTCTTCTCTCTCTCTTCTCTCTCTCCTTTCTCCCTCTCTCTCTCTCTCCTCTCTCTCTCTCTCACTCCTCTCTCTCTCTCTCTCTCTCTCTCTCTCTCTCTCTCTCTCTCTCTTCTCTCTTCTCTTCTCTCTCTCTTCTCTCTCTCTTCTCTCTCTCCTTTCTCTCTCCTTCCCTCTCTTTCTCTCTTCTCCCTCTCTCTCTTCTTCCTCCCTCCCTCTCTTCTCCCTCTCTCACTCTCTTCTCCCTCACTCACTCTCTTCTCCCTCCCTCCCTCACTTCTCCTTCCCTCCCTCTCTCTCTTCTCCCTCCCTCCCTCCCTTACTCCCTCTCTCCCTCCCTTACTCCCTCCCTCCCTCCCTCTCTTCTCCTTTCTCCCTCTCTCCCTACTTCCCTCTCCCCCATTTCTCCCCTCTCTCCCTCACCCTATCCTTCCCTCTTCCTCCCACTCCCTCAACACTACTCACTTGAGCTCCAAGATGGGCACAGAATAGGGCACTACCTTGACCTGCCCGTAAACCAAGGTCTTTCTCAAGTCTTTGGTGACCTTGGCCTCCATCTCGTACAGAGTGTCGTTACTCCAGAAATTGCGGCCGAGGAGAGTCAGCGTTAATTCGTACCACGCGAGGGAGCCTGGAGGGAGAGACCGCTGGCTTATTATTATTTTTTTTTTTTTTTATTATCATTATTATTATCATCACTATTGTTTTTTTATGTGTTGCGTCGACTGGTTGTTGTGTTTATATTCAGTTAATTTTTTTTTATGTTTTACTGATCTATAAGATTATATTTATATAGAGATAGATAGATATTGATTATATATATACAATATATTTACATTCATCTTTTTATATCTCATTTATCCTTTTATATCCTTTTTTTGCTTCTCACTTATTATTCTGCATGATGCCCAAAGAAAGTGACAGCTATTTGAGATAGGAAAAAAAAAAAAAAAAAAAAAAAAAAAAAAAAAATATATATATATATATATATATATATATATATATATATATATATATATATATATATATATATATGTATATATATATATATCACTTTATTTATATCTATCTACATATCTACCTATATTCATATATCAACCTATCTATCCACCTATCTATCTATCCACCTCTCCATCTACCTTGGCCATATCCGAAGCAACCGGCCGACCCATTCGCAGGAGCAACGGGTTTCGGGAAATCGAACCGGTGGTCGAGCCATCTCTCGCGCACTCGGCGACACCGCCACACCACGCTGAAGGTCTGGGGGTTTCGTACATAGATTTTTTGTTGTTGTTGTTGTTGTTGTTGTTTTGCTATTTATTTATTACTATTTAGCACATAAAAGTTTTTTTTCTCGCGCACTCGGCGACACCGCCACACCACGCTGAAGGTCTGGGGGTTTCGTACATCGATTTTTTTTTTTTTTTGGTGAGTGTGTGTGTGTGTGTGTGTGTGTGTGTGTGTGTGTGTGTGTGTGTGTTTGTGTGTGTGTGTGTGTGTGTGTGTGTGTGTGTGTGTGTGTGTGTGTGTGTGTGTGTGTGTGTGTGTGTGTGTGTGTGTGTGTGTGTGTGTGTGTGTGCGCGTGTGTGTGTTGTGGTGTGTGTGTGTGTGTGTGTGTGTTGTGTGTGTGTGTGTGTGTGTTGTGTGTGTGTGTGTGTGTGTGGTGTGTGTGTGTGTGTGTGTGTGTGTGTGCATGTGTGTGTGTGTGTGTTGTGTGTGTGTGTGTGTGTGTGTGTGTGTGTGTGTATGTGTGTGTATTTGTATGTATGTGTAAATGGGCATTATACAAGCTAAAAAATTATCATCAACGTTATAACCATCTTTATTATCATCAGTAGCACTACTAAGGGCCTTATAACCACTGATAATTAATAACTCCGCAGAAATATTCTCTCTCTCTCTCTCTCTCTCTCTCTCTCTCTCTCTCT
Organism: Penaeus monodon; assembly: GCF_015228065.2. Taxonomy (NCBI): domain Eukaryota; kingdom Metazoa; phylum Arthropoda; class Malacostraca; order Decapoda; family Penaeidae; genus Penaeus; species Penaeus monodon. The sequence continues at coordinate 9,694,347 of NC_051388.1, forward strand.
CTCCTACCTCCTCTCACACAACCTCCCCAACCCTCCTCGTCTCCCCTCTCCCACCCCTTCCCTACACTTCTCAACCTTCCCCCTCTCCCCACACCCCCTCCCCTTCTCCCCACACCCCCTCCCCAACCCTCCCCTTCCCCCCTCACCTTATCCTCCGCGTCGTCAGGATCGACAGAGAGCAGCGCGGGTTCAAAGGCCACCTCCTGGTCGACGCCCACGACGACCCGAGACACGGCGTTCTTCAGCATGGTCGGGATGAGGGGCGTGGCTTCGACCTTGATGTAGGTGTAGGTTTGTTTCTGGAAAGGGATGTCGATGGGGAGGAAGGGGGGGTCTGGAGGGGGAGGGAGAAGGTATCGTTGTTTTAGACTCGTTGTTGTAGTTTTATTGTTGTTGTTATTTATCATTACTACGATTATTATGACTATCACCATTGTTATTATTATAATAATAATAATTATTATTATTGTTATTATTATTATTATTATTATCATTATTATTATTATTATCATTATTATTATTATTATTGTTGTTGCTGTTGTTGTTGTTATTATTATTATCATAATCATCGTCATCACCACCATCATTATTATTATTATCATCTGTATCATCATCATCACCGTCATCATCATGGTCATAATCATCATCATTATGATCATTATTATCATTTGTATCATCATAATCATCATCATCATCAATCATCAATAATCATCGTCATCACTAATACCGTAAAATATCAAATCCAAAATATTCACTGGCCAGCATTACAACCAAAAAAAAAGTGCCCTTTACACCGCATATCACAAATAACCGAACAAGAGCAGAAGCATCCTCACCCCACATATCCAGAGTGTAGACCAACATATAATATCCATAATCCAAGTAATGAGGAGGGATAATTAGCTCAGACTTGTTCCAGGAAGGGATATAATCGACCCTGACCGGCTGCCGGAGCTCGCCCATTGCATCCTCGACTCGATAGATCTGCCACCTCTTCCTGCAACATTGCAAGCAAATCAAGCGGGATGTGTAGGGAAGGGATGAGTCGAAGGGATTCATATTTCATTCATTCATTTATTTGTTTATCTTATGAATGGCTGGGTAAGGGTTGGGATTCACGTGTTATTGGGCTAAAGCCAGTCGGGAGAGGTAGGAGGTAGGCAGATACATAGATATATACATTTACACATATGCATATATAAGCACATCATACATACATATCTATCTATCTATCCATCTTTTCTGTGTGTGTGTGTGTGTGGGTGTGTGTTGTGTCACAGAGAGAGAAAAGATAGTTAGATAGACAGACAGATAGATCGATAGATAGAGAGGAGAGAGAGGGAGAGAGAGAGAGAGAGAGAGAGAGAGAGAGAGAGAGAGAGAGAGAGAGAGAGAGAGAGAGAGAGAGAGAGAGAGAGAGAGAGAGAGTCATACAGAGATAGAGACAAACAGACAGAGAGCCAGACAGACAAACAGACAGAGAGCCAGACAGACAAACAGACAGAAAGAGCCAGACAGATAAACAGAGAAACACAAATTTTTAAAAAATCTCAAAAAGACAGAAAAAAAATCTCCCAACCGGGGCCACTCACTTGGTCTTGAGGGTCAGCTGGCACTTGACGAGGGCCCGCGTGAAGAAGGGGTTCTCACGGCTCTTCTTGACCCTGACGGCGTGGAGGTAGTACCTGGCCTGCCCCACGATGGACACTGACGGAGGGTTGCACGCGTAGTCCGAAACTACGAACATGAGGGTGCGGGTCTCGACGCTCACTTGGTTGAAAGCGACGGCGGTGATGTTGAAGATGCCGTTTTTCCTGGTGGGGAGAAGGGAGGGTGAGGGTGAGGTTATGGGGGAGAGGGGGAGGGGGAGGGGAGGGGAGGGGGAGGGGAGGGGTGATGTTGAAGATGCCTTTTTCCTGATGGGGAGAAGGGGGGGTGGGGGTGAGGGTGAGTTTGAGGGGGAGGGGGGAGGTTGAGGGGGAGGGAGGGGGAGGGAAGCGGGAGGGGGTGAGGTTGGGGGAGGGGGAGGGGAGGGGTGATGTTGAAGATGCCGTTTTTCCTGGTGGGGAGAAGGGGGGGTGAGGGTGAGGTTAAGGGGAAGGGGGGAGGGGTGGAGGGAGGGTGAGGGGGGTGAGGGTGAGGTTATGGGTGAGGGGTGAGGGAGGGAGGAGGAGGGGAGAAGGAGGGGGTGATGCTGAAGATGCCGTTTTTCCTGGTAGGGAGAAGGAGGTGAGGGTGGGGGAGAAGGAGGGGGAGGGGAGACGGAAGGGGGAGGGAAGGGGGGGAGGTTGGGGAGGTGGAGGGGAGGGGTGATGTTGAAGATGCCGTTTTTCCTGGTGGGGAGAAGGGGGGGGGTGAGGGTGAGGTTATGGGTGAGGGGGTGAGGGTGAGGTTGGGGGGAGAGGGAGGGGGTGAAAATACCGTTTTTCCTACTGGGAGAAAAAGGAAGGGGGAGGGGAGGATGAGGGAGGGAAGGGGAAGGGGGGATGAGGGAGGGATGGGGGAGGGGAGGATGAGGGAGGGAAGGGGGGGAGGTTTGGGGAAGGGGGAGGGGGTGATGTTGAAAATGCTGTTTTTCCTGGTGGGAGAAGAGGTGGGTGAGGGGTGAGTTTATGGGGGAGGGGGGAGAGGAGGGGGTGAGATGGTAGGGGGAGGGTGACAGTGCATGGGGGTGAGGGACGGGAGAGAGAGCTGGGGGGGGGGGGAAGGGGTGAAATGTAATGGTGGGAATTTTTAAAAAATGAGCATAATCCCTCCTACGCACACAAAAATAAATAAATAAATAAATAAATAAATAAATGCATAAATAAATAAACTCTACAGACTTTCGTGATTTAAACTGAAGTTCGAGAGGTCACACACTTATTTTAAAAAATCAAAGAAACAGACAAACAAAAAAAAAACAAGAAATACAATGCCCCCCAACCTCCCTACCCCCCCCCCAAAAAAAAAAAAAGGAAAATAGATTAGACAAATAAAACTCACACATAAACTTACGTGAAGTTCATCTGGAGTTCAAGAAGTTTGTTCGAAAAGGAAATGATAAAAACAATAATTCATAATTCAAAAAACGAAAATAATCGAAACAAATAAATCAGACAAAACAAAACTTCCACCTCAGAGACAAATAAACTTGCGTGGAAGTTCATCTGAAGTTCAAGAGACCTGTCCGAAAACCAATCCATCTCCGTACTCAAAAAAAAAAAAAGGCAAATGAAACCAGACAAAATAAAATCAAAACCAGCAAAACTTCTCCCCCCAGACAAATAAAACTCCTCCCCCACTCACATATAAACATGCGTGAAGTTCATCTCAAGCTCAAGAGGCCTGTCCGAGAAGTAATCCATCTCGTATTTGGACGCGCAACCGGCCTCGTCTCCCATGACCTCGAACCGACTCCTGTCCCCCCAGGCCAGCATCAGGCAGGTCCCGACGCCGAGGCTGTACAGGTTGACTTGCACGGTCTGGACGTGGCCCTGGGGAGCGGGGAGGGGGAGGGGAGGGGGAAAGAAGAAAAAAGTGGGGGGTTATTTTTTTAATTTCGAGTAGGATTAATTTTTATATATTTTTTTTATTATTATTTATTTTATTTGTTTCATTTTATTATTGTTGTATTCTCTTTTTTTATTTTTTCGAATTTGGGATATGTGATTTTATTTTTTTATTTTTTACTTTTTATCTTTTTTTCGAATTTGGGATCTGTGATTTTTTTTATTCTTTTTTCTTAATTTTGAGTTCAGCTTTGACTTCTTTTTCTTTGAATTTCGTTTTTAATAGTTTTTTGTAAAACTTCTTTTTTGTATTTCTTTTTTTAACTTGAATTATAAACCTCGTTGGCATTAATTTTTACTTGTTCTTTTTTCTAATAATTTCACTTGGTGTGTTAGTAGCAACTCATCACAATATCGTTTTTAGTAAAATATCAATTAACCATCCCATCCCTAATATCCCATACTACTACCCCCCCCCCCTATTCCCCAACCCCCATCATCCCTCACCCCTTTTCACCCCTACCATGGGTTTCACTTCGCCGAAGTCGAAGAGCTCGAGGCCTCGAACGATTCCCGAAATCTCGAAGAAGAGCTCGAGGTGCACGGATTCGAACAAGTTGATGGCGGTCACCAAGACGTTCACGGGGCCTTCCTGGGGGGTGGGGGGTGGAAGGGGGTAGGAAGAGGAGGAAGGGCAGGAGGGAGGGAGGAAAGAGAGGAAGGTAATGGTGGGGACAGAGAGGGAGGAGAGAAGAGAATAGGGGGGGGAGGGGAGCAGGAGGAAGAGAGGAGGGATAGATAAAAGAGGGAGGAAGGAGGATTGGATGAAAGAGAATGAGAAAAAAGGCCGGTGAAATATATATAGAGTTTACAGTACATATATATAATACATCACCAATAATACACCATTAAAAAAGCTGCAACGATCACAGGACAATAAAACACCAGAACAAGTGATAAGCATAAAAAAACAATCATAACAGTCGTAACTAACACATATTTTTTCTCAGATGAAAGCAAAGTCGTCATGATAAGTGCAACAATACACAATGACGTTGCATCACCATTAATGACACTCACTGTGGGGAAATGCCAGTGAAACGGATGACTCATTGGCTCGTAGGGATCAGGGACCTCGTATGTAAAGATTGTCTGGTTGTTTGTGGCGTTTCGGACGACGTAACTGTATATCGACCCTGCAATTTGCAAAATATGGGAGATTGCTGGGTAATTTCAATATTTTTATTTATTGGGTAACCTTAGTTTTCTGCGCTGTTTGCAATATGTGTGATGGTGAATCATATGTAAAAATTCTCGTTTTTTCCTATTGATAATTATCTATAGAATTTGCAATATTTTTTTTCTTCTTTTTCAAATTAATTCACGTTTATTTGAAAATTATCCTCCCAATTCTGGTGAAATTATCAACTGCGGAATTTGCATTATATATTATTATTCCTGAAATATGTAATGGGTATGTTTTTCACGCGCTGTCTGGTGTAATATTCTTTTGAAATTAGTAATGAAGGAAATGAGAGTGGATAGAGGAGGAAAGTAGATTATCTTCATTATCAAATTGTTTTTAGATTATCTGTTCAACTAATACTATGTAAGGAAGAGCACTAATGGGTTGCATTTTCTTTTAAAGATATATATCCCACTGTCGTTTTACAGGTAATCTGATTTTAGAATGAGAGAGAGAGAGAGAGAGAGAGAGAGAGAGAGAGAGAGAGAGAGAGAGAGAGAGAGAGAGAGAGAGAGAGAGAGAGAGAGAGAGAGAGAAAGAGAAAGAGAAAGAGAAAGAGAAAGAGAAAGAGAAAGAGAGAGAGAGCGAGAGAGAAGAGAGAGGGAAAGGGAGAGAACGAGATAGAAAGAATGAGAGAGAGAGAAACAGACACAGAAACAGAAACAGACAAACAGACAAACATCCAGACAAAAAGAAAGCAAACACGCCCAACAAACAAACAAACAGACAAAAAAAAAGAACCACCGAATGAACAAGATCTCACCCCTGGTCAGAACGGGGAAGAAGGTCACATTCTTGTCCGCGGGGAAGACGTTGGCGGCAGGGCCGAACCCCCTGCGCTCCACGGTGAGGGCGAGAGTCGGGAAGTAACGGTTGTACATTTGCAGGTCCTTGATTTCCTCCACGATCGTCACCTGTTTTGGTTTTGGTTTGGTTTTAATTATTTCTTATGTATTTATTTATGTCCTTATTATAATATATATATATATATATATATATATATATATATATATATATATATATATGTATATATATATATTGAAGAAGAAGAAGATTAGGAGGAGGATTAGGTCTAGGATTAGGAAAATAACGATAATGATAAATAACAATAACAATAAGGATACCAATCATAACAACAACAACAATAAAACAAACATCAACAACAAAAACATCAATCACAACACGCAACCCCAACAACGACCCCCCCCCAAAAAAAAAAAAAAAAACACCCACACTACAACTCACATTACACGTGACATTACACCCGGACACCTCGTTAAAGATGAACGCCTCGACCGAGAACACCCCGTCCTCTTCGTAAGTGTGGTTGAACAGCGGCATTCCGTCTCCAGGATCCGCGAAGGCCACCACGTCCTCTCCCGTTCGGTCGCCCCAGTTGATGATGACCGTGGCGTTGGTCGGGAACGGGAGTCCTGCCGTGTCGTTGAAGCGGAGGGTAGCCTCTGGGGGAAGGAAGGAAGGAGGGAAGGAAGAAAGAAAGCTTTTTTTGTGGGGGGTGAAGAGGGTTGACGAGGGGGGTTCAGGTGTTAATGGGGGGGGGGGGGGTGAGAGTTGGATGGGGTGTGTGTGGTTAGGAGTGGATGTAGGCCGTGGCGTTGGCCAGGAACGGAAGACCTGCCGTGTCGTTGGAACGGAAGGTAACCTCTGGGAGAAGGAAGGGTGTGAGGGAGAGGGTGTTAGGGGTTGGTTGGTAGGGGCATGGTTAGAGAGGGGGGAGGGGGCATTTGACGGGGACAAAATCAAGTTAAACAAGTCTGCCACAACTTCTCCCTTCCTACCCCAGCACATGAACCTTTCCTTTCGCGAAACCCTACTGAGCCAACGCATCATAACTTCCTCCTCTCCTCACCTTCAGTAGGTATCTTGAAAGCAAAAAGCTCGTCGTCTGGCCAAACTTCCCACGTCTGGACTACAGGATGCTGGACGTGCAGGTCGACGAAGGCCACGACAGGATCCGAGTCCAGATTGTGCTTGTTTGCCCCCTCCAGGAAGGCCACGTAGACGCCAGGCACTTCCACGTGGGCGGTCAGGTTGAGGGTGTGACTCTCTGGGCCCGCTGGGAGGTCATCTGCGGGGTGGAGGGAGGGAGGGAGGAAGGGGGATGAACAAGGAAGAAGGAAAATATGATGATGAAGAGAGAGAGAGAGATGGGGGAGGGGGAGAGAGGGAGAGAGACAGAGAACGAAAAAGAGCGAAACGAGAGTACACAGCCAAATGCAAATCCAACCATACACAAACACGAAAAGCAGCTTTCATCTCTAAAAAAAAGAAAGTTACCTTTTTATGTTTTTTTTTAATTCAATTTCCGTGAATATCCCCTACGATCTATTACCAAAATCATTATATCCCAACTCTATCAATTCCCTCATACAATCACCAACAAAAACAAAATAAATAAGAGAAAAAAACACTAACCCGGTATCGTATACTGGGTCACGTGACTAATAGCAGGAACGGTGAAGTTGAGATCCATTGGCCCTGACTTGTCGACCTGGACTGAGAGGTTGAATGCCACGTCTGACCTGTAAGGAAAAAAATGTACTACCTTTAGAAAAACCGGGAGTTTTTTTTTTTTTTTTTTTTTTTTTTTTTTTTTTTTTTTTTTTTTTTTTTTTTTTTTTAGGAAGACAGAAAAGAAATTTGTGGTATTTTTAGGAAGACAAGGAGCTAATGGAATATAAGGATGAAGGCAGGACGGAAAATGTGCTACTTTTAGGAAGACGGGGGGGTTATAATTTTAGGAAGACAGGGAGGTAAATTTGACACTTATAGGAAGGCAAGGAGAAAATATTGAATAAAGGAGGGAAAAACGTGTTATTTTTCTGATATAAAGTTTTTTAAATATGCATTTTTAAGGAAAAGGGGGATATGCAGTAGTTTTATTTTCATCAAAAATGAAACTCATAATATTTTACGAAGAAGAAAATAACATCAATCTCACGGAAAGCCACGACCCCTTTCGAAAAAAACAACAGCTTTTCGGTTATCAGGTGACTAAGCCTTTTGTTTTCAACTATCTACAGATGCTGATATGTTTTGCGTTTGTGTAGACAATGGCGATAAAAAATATGATACAATACGATAGCAGCGATACCGATTGAAATAATATTAAATGTGATTTTGTTGATGATAATGATCAAGGCAATTTTAACGACGGTAGATAAAGATACAAGCGTACAAAATAAAGTATGAAAAAGTCATAATAAAAATATCGACGTAAGATCAACAACAGCCAGCACAACCAAGAAATAGATAACACCACCAACAACAACAATAACAACAAAGCACTAACCTTACGTAGTACGGAGGGTCGAGGTTAATAAAACCGTTGAATTCCTCCGTCTCGATCTGCGACACGGTGAAGGTAATGTTTTCGATAACCCACTGGCACGAGGTCACAGCCGAGCCCAGGATCTCATTCGTGACCTGTGTATAGATGTTATGATAAATAAACAGTTATGTAGGAGTATGTTTACAATATGTATACATAGATACACAAATACATACACTTAAATACAGACGCACGCACATACATACACTACACTACACTACACACTGCACTATACGCAAACACACACACACACACACACACACACACACACACACACACACACTACACACTTCACACTACAAACACACACACACACACAGACACACTACACACTACAAACACACACACAAACACACAGAGAGCACCCACCATATGAAACACGGTGAGTACAACATCTTCACCGATTTTGTGGCAAGTGTGGTTAATCTGCAGTTTTGATGGACGCTTGACAACAACACTGAAGAAGTACTCGTAGCCTGTCTGTTCGCCGTCTACGCCTTCAGGAGGGTCGTCTGTGGGGGAACTCGATGACTCGGGTGCTCTGTGGGGAGAAGAGAAAGTGAAAATAAGGAGGAATTGGAGCAGATGAAGAAAGAGAGAGAAGGAGGAGGAAGAAGAAGTAGAAGAGGAAGAGGAAGAGGAAAAGGAGGAGGAGGAGGAGAAGAAGAAGAAGAAAAAAAAAGAAAAGGAAGAAGAAGGAGGAAGGGGAGGAGAAAAAGCATACAGAACAGATAGACGATATATTTGAATGATAAAAGAATCAGACCAAAGAGACAATAAATCAAACCCGAAGTAAAAGTAGGAAAAGACAAAGAAGATAAATGAATCTATAAAAAGCAGATGACAAAAGAAAGAAAAAAGAGAAACACCTCTTAAAAAAAATCGCGAAATCTCTCAAAAAAGAAGAAAAAAAGGAAAGATGAAGCAGAAGAAAACAGGAAGAAAAAGAAGAGAAAAAGAAAAAGCAAAAAAAGAAAAAAAAAGAGAAAAGAAGACGAAAAACAAAAAGAAAAAAGAAAAAAAGAGAAGAAAACTAATAAGAAAAGACGGTTACAAACAAAACGGAGAAAACAACAACAAACAAACAAAAAATAAACAAGACGAAAAAGATAAGAGAGAAAAAAAAAACTTACCAAAGAAAGCAAAGTCCAAAAACCCGAGCCCTTAACCCACCTCCTTAAGACGGGCCCTTGAATGAAGAAAACGTCTCCCGGAATCACCTCTTGGCTGACCTCAAGGAAGCTGTTGCCGTCCGCTGGCGTTCCCTCGTACAGCACGACGCTCTCCCAGGCATGCGCCTCTGGGGGCAAAGGGGGAGGAAGTAAGGAGGGCTGGTTTTGTAAGTAAGGAGGGCTGGTTTTGTAAGTAAGGAGGGTTGGTTTTGTAAGTAAGGAGAGTTGGTTTTGTAAGTAAGGAGAGTTGGTTTTGTAAGTAAGGAGGGCTGATTTTGTAAGTAAGGAGGGTTGGTTTTGTAAGTAAGGAGAGTTGGTTTTGTAAGTAAGGAGAGTTGGTTTTGTAAGTAAGGAGGATTGCTTTTGTAAGTAAGGAGAGTTGGTTTTGTAAGTAAGGAGAGTTGGTTTTGTAAGTAAGGAGGGTTGGTTTTGTAAGTAAGGAGGATTGCTTTTGTAAGTAAGGAGAGTTGGTTTTGTAAGTAAGGAGGGCTGATTTTGTAAGTAAGGAGGGTTGGTTTTGTAAGTAAGGAGGATTGCTTTTGTAAGTAAGGAGGGTTGGTTTTGTAAGGAGGGTTGGTTTTGTAAGTAAGGAGGGTTGGTTTTGTAAGTAAGGAGGATTGCTTTTGTAAGTAAGGAGAGTTGGTTTTGTAAGTAAGGAGGGTTGGTTTTGTAAGTAAGGAGGGTTGGTTTTGTAAGTAAGGAGGATTGCTTTTGTAAGTAAGGAGGGTTGCTTTTGTAAGTAAGGAGAGTTGGTTTTGTAAGTAAGGAGGGTTGGTTTTGTAAGTAAGGAGGGCTGATTTTGTAAGTAAGGAGGGTTGGTTTTGTAAGTAAGGAGGATTGCTTTTGTAAGTAAGGAGGGTTGCTTTTGTAAGTAAGGAGGGTTGGTTTTGTAAGTAAGGAGGGTTGGTTTTGTAAGTAAGGAGGGTTGGTTTTGTAAGTAAGGAGGATTGCTTTTGTAAGTAAGGAGGGTTGGTTTTGTAAGTAAGGAGGGTTGGTTTTGTAAGTAAGGAGGGTTGGTTTTGTAAGTAAGGAGGGTTGGTTTTGTAAGTAAGGAGGGTTGGTTTTGTAAGTAAGGAGGGTTGGTTTTGTAAGTAAGGAGAGTTGGTTTTGTAAGTAAGGGGAGTTGGTTTTGTAAGTAAGGAGGATTGCTTTTGTAAGTAAGGAGGGTTGCTTTTGTAAGTAAGGAGGGTTGGTTTTGTAAGTAAGGAGGGTTGGTTTTGTAAGTAAGGAGGGTTGGTTTTGTAAGTAAGGAGGGTTGGTTTTGTAAGTAAGGAGGGTTGGTTTTGTAAGTAAGGAGGTTGCTTTTGTAAGTAAGGAGAGTTGGTTTTGTAAGTAAGGAGGGTTGGTTTTGTAAGTAAGGAGGGTTGGTTTTGTAAGTAAGGAGGGTTGGTTTTGTAAGTAAGGAGAGTTGGTTTTGTAAGTAAGGAGGATTGCTTTTGTAAGTAAGGAGAGTTGCTTTTGTAAGTAAGGAGAGTTGGTTTTGGAAGTAAGGAGGGTTGGTTTTGTAAGTAAGGAGGGTTGGTTTTGTAAGTAAGGGGAGTTGCTTTTGTAAGTAAGGAGGGTTGCTTTTGTAAGTAAGGAGGGCTGATTTTGTAAGTAAGGAGGGTTGGTTTTGTAAGTAAGGAGAGTTGGTTTTGTAAGTAAGGAGGGTTGATTTGTAAATCAGGAGAGTTGATTTATATGTGAAAGGAATTGATTTGTAAGTAAGGAAGGCCGATTCTTATTCATGGTATTCGTAAGCAAAGGAAAGTTGATCAGTAAGTAATTCGTTTGATTTGTAAGCAAGGAAAGCTGATATGGGATTCCTTGATTATCTTGTTTCTTCGTAGTCATTCGCCTCTGTAAGCAAGGAAGCAAGGAAAATTAATTGTTGATTTAGTTGATTTTGGAAGAGCGATTTGTAAGTGATTCGTAAGTATGGGAAGGAGGAGAGGAGAGATGATTCAGAAGCGAGTGTGGGCGATTTGTAAGTAAGGAAAGTTGATTTGTAAGTAAGGAGAGTTCATTCAGAAGCGGGTATAGGCGATTTGTAAGTTAGCTAAGTTGATTGGTAAGTAGGGAGGGCTGATTCAGAAACAAGGAATGGCGATTCATGAGCCAGGAAGGTTTATTTGTAAGTAAGAAAAGTTGATTCCGGAAAATCGATTCACAGGCGACAAAATTCGATTTATGAACAAGAAAGTTGCCTTAAACGCAAGAGAAACAGAAATGAAAAAAATGCAATTTACAGGCAAGAAAAGATGA
>NC_051388.1:9719326-9724326 GCF_015228065.2 Penaeus monodon
CGGAAGCCGGCCGGAGACAGTAGTCTATGCACGTACAAAAACTCGCAACCTATTCAATGAGTGCCTCCGACAAAGCACAATTCCAGAATGAAGTGGAACGAGGCGATAATCGTTCTATTGCACAAGAAAGGAGATCAAACCAACATTTCAAACTACAGGCCAATCAGCTTGCTCAACAATATCTACAAGCTGTTCACCAAAATCATCACAAACAGAATTACGAGAACGTTAGACGAAAATCAACCACGAGAACAGGCTGGCTTCAGAAAAGTTTTTTCAACCATTGACCATCTTCACTCCGTAAATCAGCTGATCGAAAAATGCGCCGAGTACAGGATACCGCTAGTCATCGGGCTTGTTTACTACAACAAGGCTTTTGATTCTGTGGAGATCACAGATGGAGAAACAGGGAGTCGACCCAGTCTACATCAACATCCTCAAACACATCTACAAAAACGCCAAATCGTTCATCAGACTCCATAAAGACTCAAAACCCTTCCACCTGGGCAGAGGAGTAAGGCAAGGTGATACGAGCTCACCCAAGTTATTCACAGCCTGCTTGGAGAAGATCTTCCGCGAGCTGCCCTGGGAAAACAAAGGACTAGAAATCGACGGTTTAAACCATCTACGCTTTGCCGACGATATCATAGTTTTCGCAAACACCTAGCAGAACTTCAACAGATGCTAAAAGAGTTGAACAGAGAAAGTTTGAAGGTCGGCTTGAGCATGAATCTTAAGAAGACGAAAATCATGTTAAATGAACAAGTCGAAATCGACGACGAAGACCAACAGATCCAAGTTGACAACAACACAATCGAAGTTGTGGACCATTACATCTATCTTGGCCAACACATTTCATTGCAGAACGCGTCCAAAGAACAAGAGATCAAAAGGAGAATTACACTCGGATGGCAGGCCGTGTGTGTGTGTGTGTGTGTGTGTGTGTGTGTGTGTGTGTGTGTGTGTGTGTGTGTGTGTGTGTGTGTGTGTGTTGTGTGTGTGTGTGTTTGTATGTGTGTGTGTGTGTATTTTAGCCACTGGGTGGGAAAGCCAGCCCAAGTCAGTGCTGGTCCCAAGCCCGGATGAAAAGAGAGAATGATTACCTAAAAGGTACCACCGGCACTCTCCGTGGAAAGGAACTGGGGACCCTACCACGTACTCACTCCAAGAGCATCACAACATGAAAACTACAATTAAGTATCATGGTGTGACTAGGGCGGCTCAAACATGAACCTACCGTTGGGAAAAAAAAAAAAAAAAAAAAAAAAAAAATATATATATATATATATATATATATATATATTTTTTTTTTTTTTTTTTTTTTTTTTTTTTTTTTTTTGACGGCCACAACGTGTGTCTTTAATGATGATAAAACCCCATGGTGGGGAAGGGGGTTTTCAGGGGCAACTTTTTGGGTTTCGAGGGGGACGGGGTGGAGGCTGACTTTCCCGACGGGGCGAGGAGGGGGGACGGTAAGGCGGTAGTGAGGGGGAAAAGTCCCGCTCGGCGTTGTTGCGAGGGTATCAGAGAGAGAAACAAGTCGTGAGCAAAAACAAGCAAGGAAAAAGAGGAAAAAAGAATAGTGAAAGGAAAAGAGGGGAAGCAAAATCCAATCAGCAAGGGGTTGGCACTGCCAAAAAACCTGCCCCCTGGGGCCCCTTAAAACAAGGATAGCACCCTATTAGCCCCCTTACGGGGGTTGCGGTAAAAAACTGTCGGCGCGGGCAGGGGATATCGGGTGAAAACCCCTTTTCAGTTTACTGATTATGGTTTCACCAAATAAAGTCTGGCGTATTACAGTGAATGTTTAAAAAGCGGCAGAGATAGTTCCCCCTTTTAGTTGGAGACTGCGAGTTGGAAGGACCCGGGGGGATTCCACTCAACTTTTTTTTTCCCCTGACAAACCCCTTACACCAATGTTAAAACAAAAAAATGATAAGATACCAATCGCCGTCGCGGGGGTTATAAAGGGGGCGCTTTATTCAGTGGGCAACCAGGCTGGACAATGTTAAATATGCATCTGGAAAGACAAAGAAGACAAAACAGTCCAATTTAGAAAACACATTAAAATCAAAACGGGGAACGAAAGGGAAAAATGAAAGAGTGGGTAAATTTACATATGTCTGTAACGAAATGGATAGATAAAATTCAATACTAGGAAAAAGTGAGCCCAAATTGGAAAAAAGTAATGTAAGTTTCAAATAAAGAAAACAAGACATTTCTTTTTTCTGGAAAAAAAAAGGGAAATTATAGCAGGAATGAAAAAAGATGGCCAGAAGACTGGGTAAAATCAGTCTTAACTCCCATACCAAAAAAAGGTGACGCACCCCAAAGCAACAATAATAGGACAATTGCATTAATAATTACAGCAGCAAAATTTTTTTTTTTAATTATTGCTGAAAGAATGAATTTGAAGTTAAGAGAGGAAAAATTGCGAGAACAAGAGGTTTCCCCCTGGAAAAAAGATCCCAGAACCAGATTCTAAATTTAAAATTGATCAAGAAAAAAAACCCGGAACACCCAAAAAGGCCCCTTATTTTTCTATTATGTGAAAGTTTGATACTGTTGTTTTCCAAAACCCCCGGAATAACATGAACAGTGCTTGTTTTTACAACAAGCAGCGTAAGAACCCATTTGGGGTTAACAGAATGGTTCGAAGTCAACAAGGAGTGGACAGGGTTGTATTCTGTCCCCGACCCTTTAAATAATTTTGAAAAAATTTATGAAGGTGCTCAGAAAATTTTTGAAGGAACTGGGTTTTGGAGGAACAAAATAAAATCGAGGTACGCGATGATATAGTTTTGATTGCCAGCAGTATCACTAACTACAACAAATACAGTTTAAAAGTTAGAGAAGCAAGCGAAAAGTCTGGCTTGTTTCTTAACCCAAGAAAACTAAGCAGAAGATTCAAAGATAACCCGGGCAATGAACATGTGAACATGTTACAATCAATGAATGATTGGGGAAAAAATTGAAAGATTTACTTATCTTGGAGCTTTTTTAATAATACATATGAGATTCATGGGAAAAAAAGAATTACCATTCCCAAAAAACCCCCACAATTGCTCTCAATAACATTGGAAAGACCGAAGCATCCCTTACGGACAAACTGAGGTTATAAATCTTTATTTTTCCCAATTGCATCATAGGTTCTGAGTTTTGGGTACTGAAGTAGAAGAAAAGAAAAAGTCAATAGTTTTGAAATGGGGTGTTACAGACGATACTGGTATTAGCTGGAAGAAAAGAAGACGAAGATGAAGGTGAGAAAAATAAATTGTAAAGACGGCTTTTAGACATCTTGAACAGGGGGAAATTAATTTTATTGGTCATGTAATGAGAAGTAAAAGTATGAGGAAAACTTGTACAGGGGTGGTGATAGGGAAAAAAAGAGGAGAGGCAACCCAAGACGGGCTGAGCGACAATATCAAAGAATTTTGGGGCGTCGATGGTACGAGTGGGAAAAAAAACATAAGTCGAGTTAGTGGCGAAGGATGGTGGGGAGGCCCGGCGCTCAGACATGGGGTCCATATTGATGATGATGCCAACAAAAGCACTGTAAGAAAAACCCTTAGTACTATTATCATTTTATTATTATTTTTATTATAGCCTAGTATTAATATTATTGTTTTTATTATCATTCTTATTATTTTTACTATTTTATTATTATCATCGTATTTCTATTATTATTTTTAATTATTTTTATTTTTTTTTTATTGTTATTTTTATTATTATTTTTATTTTTTTATTTTTTATTATTATTTTATTATTATTATTATTATTTTTATTTTGTTGTTGTTGTTGTGTTGTTGTTTTTTTTGTTGTTGTTATCATGAGAGATGATGATGATTTTTATTATTTTATTATTATTATCATTATTAAATTTTATTTTGCATATCATTGACACATTGTATTTTTATGATCTTCATCATCCTTTTTATCATTTTGTTATATCATCATATTATTTTTTATTATTATTTTTATTATTTTTATTATTATTATTACTACTACTACCAATACATTATTTCATTATATGCTTCATTTATTATTTCCATCTTTTTTATTACTATTTTGTTGTTGTTTCTGGCATTTTTAGATTTTTATTTTTACATCACCATCATCATCATCATCACCACCATAATCTTCACATCATCATCATCACCATATCTTTACATCATCATATTTATCACCACATCTTCATCTTTATCATCATCACATATCTCATCATCACCATCATCTCATCATATCATCATCTTTATATCATCATCATCATCCTCATCCATCACCATCATCTTCTCATATCATCATCATCTCATCATATCATCATCACATATCTCACCCTATCATCATCATCATATCATCATCATCACCATCATCTTAATTCTCATCTCTCATCATCTTCATCATCATCTATCATCAATCATCATCATTCATATCATATGCACATATCAAATTTTATTCATCCCAAAACATATTTCATCAATCATCATCATCCCCCATCTTTATCATCATCATCATCATATCATCTATCACCTCACTTTCAAAACATCATTCATCATTTTTTTTTTTAATCATCATCATCACACCCTATCTTCATCATATAATCTTCATCTCATCATATATACATCATCATCATCTATCATCATTCCTTTTGCTTAATGCTACCAATAGTAGTAGTTTTTGTATTATTATCATTATTTTTATTATTAGCATTTTTATCATTATTTTTATATTTGCAATTTGTTATTTTTAGCATTAATTTTATAAAATTTCCTATTAATGTTATTAACATCATTATCATATTAATAACACTACTCATTTTTTAATTCTTCCAATTTCATTATCAAAGTAGAGCAAAGTCTACAATAAAATTATTGTATCAAACTGTCCCCTTTATTATTACATTATCCTATCGTCATTCTTTGTATAACATTAAAATTTCACCCTACATTTTCCTCATGCTTTTATCACCCTTTTTACTGCCAGCCGAAGTGTAGCCAATA
>NC_051388.1:9730227-9735227 GCF_015228065.2 Penaeus monodon
ATTATTACCATATCATTGTCATATATTACTTCACTGTTACTTACTATTACTATTACTAATATCATCATTATCATTACTACCGCTATTATTATTATCATCATTAGTAGTAGTAGTAGTATCATTATCATTATTATTATCACTCTTACTCTTACTATAACTATTACTATTACTATTATCATCATTATCATCACTCCCTTTATTATCATTATTATCATCATGGTTACCATTATTATTATTATTACCATTACTATTATCATTATTTATTTCATTATTTGTATTATTATTATCATCATTATTATTATCATCTTTATGATCATCATTACTATTATCATTTACATAATTATTGTTATTATTGTTATCATCATCATCATTATTATTATCTTTATCATTGTTATTATTATCAATATTATTATTATTATTATCATTATTATTATTATTATTATTATTATTATTATTATTATTATTATTATTATTATTAATTTTATTATTATTATTATTATTATTATTATTATTATTATTATTATTAGTAGTAGTAGTAGTAGTAGTAGTAGTAGTAGTAGTAGTGGTAGTAGTATCAATATTATTATCATCATTTTTGCTTTTATTATCATTATTGTAATTATCATTATTATCATCTTTATTGATTATTGTTATCGTTATTATTATTAATACTATTCTTATTATCATTGTTATCATTATCATAATTGTTCTTATTCTTATTCTTGTAATTATTTTTATTGTTATTATTATTATTATTATTATTATTATTATTATTATTATTATTATTATTATTATTATTATAGCTTTTATTATCATTTTCAGATATAATTGGTTATCATTATCATTATTGTTGTTGTTATTATTATAATCATTATTATTATTATTTTCATTATCATCTTTAGTTATTATTATTATGATTGCTATCATTATTATCATCATCAGTATTATCATCATCGTCATCAGTATTATCATTACCATACTTGTTATTATTATCATTATTATTATAATTATTATTATTATTATTGTTATTATTATTATTATTATTATTACTATTATTATTATTGTTGTTATTATCATTATTATTATCATTTTTATTATTATTACCATTATTGTTACTATTATGATTAGGATTATCATTGTAACTGTTATTGTTATCATTATCGTTATTATCAATTATCGTTATCATTATCATTGTTGTTTGTCATTATTGTTATTATTATCTTTCTTCTTCTTCTACCGTCAGTTCATGCACATTTATTATGTAAACGACTATTCGAGGGGAGAACTTAAAGTGGAAGGAGGGGAAGGAAAGGAGACGTAAAGAAGAAAAGGGGAGAAGGAGAAAATGAGGGGAAATGTGGCTGAAAGAGGAAAGGGAGGAAGGGAGGGAATGGGGGCGTAGAGAGAAAAGAAAGGTGGTGGAAGGGAAAGGGAGGAGAAAACGAGGGGTCTTAAATAGCCGGGTGGGTAAGGGGAAACGGAGATGGTTAAGGGGAAAGGGAGGAGAGGGGAAGGAAGAGGGGTGTCAGAGAGGGAGGGGATGGCAGAATTTGAAAGGAAGAGGCTAGTTTTTTTTTTTTTTCTTTTTTTCTTTCTTTTCTTTTCTTTTCTTTAAGAAGTACTTCTTATTCAGAACTTGGAGGGAGAGAAAGTAGTAGAGAAGATGGTGAGAGAGGGAGGGAGGAGGGGAGATTTTTTTTTTTTTTCTTTTGGTTGCATTTCCACGGGTCCCGCTGGTTTATGTTAATATTATAAATTATTTCAATACCCAATGTTATCTTTATTATCACGTGTTTTTTTTCTGTTTTTTACATTAAATACTCATATATCAACATATTTCGTATTCTGACATGATAGATTTGTTACAGTAATGCATTTTAATGAATGCAGCATATAACATTTCACAACAGTAAAGGCATAGGGTAAAGCCTTGGACACGGCAAAGTCTGCAAAAGTGGCACCAAGCTAGGAAACTGTGCTGTTAACCTTTGACTGGATCTACAGTATTGTATTTTATAACCGGGTCATAATATTTATTTAATAAAATTTCATAGTGACTAATAAAACCTGTGTGTAGTTTCGATATAAAAGCTAATTTTATCAAATTAGATATTTTGGTTTCAATATGACTTAAATAGCTGTTGTGTATCAATCAAATCATAAATACTTTATTCGGTGCGATATTCTCTGTTTCCCAACCCTGGTTTAGAAGCGATTCTTTGTTTACATTCAAAATGGCGAAGACTTACGGAGACAAGCCAGTTAGCTTCCAGCTTGAGGAAAATGGCGAATTTTGGTGTATTGGGTCTGAGGTAAGATATTTTGATGAGTTTTTATTGTATAAGTAGTCTTTTGGTACCTGTTGATTAATATATATTAACCCCCATTCGCACATATGACTGTGTTTTGTTCACCAATATTATACCGGGTGAATCCAGTGATGGAGTATTGTTGTCATTTGTCAAGGTATTTTTGGCTTAATGGACCTCATATGCTAGTTATTTTCTTCCATATATAATAAATTATAAGGTAAATGAGAAAGTCCCGATTTTAGCGATGCCGGGGATCACAAATTGCGTATTAATGTGAACAATTGGTCCCTTCACAGTACATTCGCCATCAACTGCCGTCTGTACTCATCCAAACCCTTAATATTAGTAAATGTACATGTATAAATGTATGTGGTAATTTTTCAGTATATGTTCGTATCTGAAAGTCTGTCAAGTTCGGTAATAATGGATTCCTTAAGATGTAGCATGGAGTCCGTCATTATAGAAGTAGTTTGTCAGCGCAAGACAACAATGTCAATGAAACTAGCTCTGATATCATGGAGAGGGTGGTCATATGATATCTTCAGGAAGCAATGTGATTGGATTATGCTCCACTTATACTTATTTGTTTTTGTTTGGAGGCTGTGCGCATTATCCCACTCACAGTTGATTCCATCCCTCTAATTTTTACTAAAAGTATCTGACTCTACCCATACCCCAGCTCGTGGATAGGTATGGTACCAAGAGCTGGTTTTAAGCCACCTTGGGTGAGTTAAAACCACACCAAACTTGATGGTAGGTATTAATACTTGCCATTTATAAGCTAAGTCTAAATGTTGGGTTGCAAGAATACATGCTACACATAGAGATATTCTTCACTAAATAGTGTAGAAGATGCCATAAGCCTTGAATCGCTTATGAAAAATATACTTCCAGTGACTCAAGTAATCACTGTAGCCCCTATTGTCTCTCTCTCCACTCTAACATAAGAAAAAACAAACCCACCACTATGTTCTTGTAAGTTGAAGCCTGGATCCACCCTGTGAATTTGAGTCCAAGCTGTTTATCTTGCTGAATGTGCGAGTTAGAGATTAGTTGGCATTTACTTATGCATGAAAATCACGGAGGTTGTGGTGAATGCTGGACTTCCTCTCAGATATGATGTTCGGTTCTTTGAACTTGAACATGAAATGAAATACAATAAAGTTAAGTATGGGGTATTATTTTATTTGATCTTTCTGTACATATAATTATGATTATATTATATATGTATATATGTATATGTATATATGTATATGTATATATGTATATATATATATATATATATATATATATATATATATATATATATATATTATATATTATATATATGTATATATTATATATATATATATATATATATATATATATATATATATATATATATATATATATATATATATGGATTACAAAAGAAAATTTAATAGTAAGTTCTCATCAGGTTATTAAGCCAATGCTGCCAGGCATGGCATGTACGTACATGCCACACCCACTATGAGTTTACTTTACTAATTGTTCTTACACTTATATAGGCAAACTTATACTAAGTCAACATTGAGCCAATTACGAGTACTGCCTGTTTGCGCTTTTCCTTGATTTACGAAAATATTTTAACGTTATATTATTTTGCTCTAACTAATGTTTATAACATTATAGTAATTATAATGCATGTAATAAAAGTAACACCATCAATATTCATTGCATTATTAAAAAAAAGTTTTCCCTGCCAATTCAAGGAAAGGTGACATCAGGTAAGGTCACAAGGTCTACTAATTGACTCCTTTGTGGCTAAGCACTAGCAGAACCATCTATGGGCAGAGACATTTCACAAAATAATTTAAAATGAGCACAGTATTTTTCCTGCAGCATTGGGTTAAGAACACCCAGAAGATTGTGATGGAGAATTTCTTTTTTCAAAGTACTAGATAACAATCTAGTCATACTTGGAACACAGAATTTAATTGTTATTGGTTTAGCAAACTGGAATGTGAAACTGGCTAAGTAATGTTTGGATATGGAATTAAATTGGTTTCTAATTTTTGTAAATAAAAAAAGCATTAGTCTAATATAATATACCCTGCTGAGTCAGTCCCTAGACCTTAAGCAAATAAATCACCTGTAAGAATAATGTCATATCCTGTTACTTATTCTAACACACTCTATCTATTTTACAGGTGGGCAACTACCTGCGGTTGTTCCGTGGGTCACTCTACAAGAAATTTCCTGGCATGTACAGGAGATCCATAACCAATGATGAGCGAAAAAAGTTGATGGAGTTGGGTAAGATGTCATTAACCTTTTATATCTGGGAAAATGGCTTTGGGTTTTTGCCTCTTGTTAGAAATTCCAACATATTTATTGTCTATATTTAACAACGTTATTGGGAGGACTAAACCTCTAAACCTATACTTAGCTTCCTTGGACAAGCTTTTTGTTGATGATTTCAATTTACACATTTGTTTATGTGAAGGAATATGATTCTATCCAGTGGTGGTTATTATGGTTATGTCAGTTTTGTTCCTTTTAGCTCTTTGAAACTTTTTACTCTTTATCATTATGTTTATTATATTTTATTACTTTTATCATTTTTATCATCATTTCCATAACTGTGGTGATTATGTTGGTGATTGATTAAAATACCACTGTAATGGTCTCTTAACAGTTTATTATGTTGGCAGGTCTGACCCAGCA
>NC_051388.1:9740227-9755227 GCF_015228065.2 Penaeus monodon
TATGACCCCCAGTACCTGGATAGAGAGATTGACTTCCTGCATCGTTCATTCTCAAAACTGGACTACCCTCATTGTTTTCTCAATGTCGCCTTATTCAGGACACGGCGTACCTTCTACCACAACTCTTCTCCTAAAGAGACTCCTCACCTGCCCATCCTCAGCCTGCCCTACACTGAGATCTACTCTCTCCATTATCTATCTTTCACCAGGTGAACACACTCTGTCACAACCTGGTCTACACCAATCCTCCCTCTACCTTGAAGGTGGGCACCTATGTTGTTCCTTGTGCTTCCTGTGATAAGCAATACTTGGTGAGATAGGTCTTACTAAGTGTCTATCTCAACAGAGGTATGCTGTATATAGGGGACACAACAACAATGCCCTCCTTTGCCATCAGCGAGACACAGGCCATAAGATAGACTGGTCAGCAGTGCGAATTGTCTTTCCTTCCACTAATGTCCACACATGCAGACTGGTGGAATCCTTTTTAATGAAGCTCCTGCCTAATTTCAACTTGAACAGTAACTTTTCTCTTTTCCAATAGTCTCCTCACTTCCCACATTCTTCGCCTTCTCCCTTGTGTCAGCCACCCTGCACATAGTCCACCCGATCCTTCAACCTGACCTGATCTCCCTTCACTTCCATTTGTCTGTCCTCACCTGCCCCTTGTTACCACGTTGCCTCTGGTCTCTCTCTTTTATACTTCATCCTTTCCCTTTCCTCTTCAGACCTAAAGATGGGATTCAGGTGGATTTCGAAACTAGTCTCATTTTCATTAAATCTAGTTTTTGTATTGTGGGTTTTTCTACCATAGAATCACACACACACACACACACACACGCACACACGCACACACGCACACACACACACACACACACACACACACACACACACACACACACACACACACACACACACACACACACACACACACACACACACTCTGTCTCTGTCTCTGTCTCTGTCTCTGTCTCTGTCTCTGTCTCTGTCTCTCTCTGTCTCTCTCTGTCTCTCTCTCTCTCTCTCTCTCTCTCTCTCTCTCTCTCTCTCTCTCTCTCTCTCTCTCTCTGTCTCTGTCTCTCTGTCTCTGTCTCTCTGTCTCTGTCTCTCTGTCTCTGTCTCTCTGTCTCTCTCTCTCTCACTCACTCACTCACTCACTCACTCACTCACTCACTCACTCTCACTCTCACTCTCACTCTCACTCTCACATTCCACACACCACACACTCGCACACTCACTCACGCATATACATATACATATACATATACATATATATATATATATATATATATATATATATATATATATATATATATATATATATATATATATATATATATATATATGCATGTATGTATATGTATATATATAAAATGTATATATAGATATATATAGATATGTTTATTTTTATATATAGAGGATATATTTTTCATTAGTATTTGATTTTCCTTTCTCATACATTTTTCTTTGTCCATTGCAGGAGAATGCGACGACTGGCAAACACAACCCCAGTGTGGTAGTTCTATTGTGTGTGAATTACTGGTATTTTAGAGAAAAAAATATGTATTTCTTTGTGTAAGAATTGATTACAGACAAGAAATAAACAGTCCCCATGAAGTGTGCGGCATTGGACGGTAGTAATACCAGCTCAGCCATGAGGGATTTGCAGAATGGGGTCACGCTGGAGATGTCTGCTTGCATACTAGCGTGCACAAAAACATAAGCTGGAGATGTGACCAAATTCTGATTTTTTAACACTGATTATTTTTACTTTTTTTTTATACTATGAAAATACCTTTTTCTTCATTTGTTTATTCTCAGGTAATACGTATGATACTGAGTATAGGGAAAAGAATAGATATATGTATACAATAATTAGAGAGCGAAAGAGAGGAGATTATCAATTATTCAAATTAAATTTGCAATTTGAGCCATTTGTATTTATTTTAGGCATTAACTATAAATTTTGATTCAAGAAATTATTAAAATCTCATATCTTCAGCTTTATGATGATTTTAAATACTTTTTATTTTGCAAAAGTAGATGAAATTTAAACATCAATGTATATTTTTATTTTTCATTAAAAGATTTCATTATCATCAGCTAACTGTAATTTTCACATATTTATCATTTTGTAAACCAATTTTCTCTTCCATTTTGTGTGTAAGTAAACTGTAAATGTAAGTTTTTTTCATTAAAATCTTGAGAAAGAATTTCATTTTTTATTTCACCATATTTTATATTGATTGGAGGTTAAAGAACTAAAGAGTCAAGCTGTGGATTTGCTTTTGATATTTATACTATGGTTCTTATCATTAGGTTAAAAAATGACCAAGAATTTTTTTACATGAATTCTCACATGTATGTTAACCCATTGCCAACGGGTGGCATGTACGTACATGCCATGGCATGGCGGGACCATCTGCCGGGGGCACGTATGCACATGCCATAGAGGATGCATGGACATGCCATGAGTTTTTTTTTGTTACAATCACGGCAAAAGATCATTTTTCTGCCAGTAAAAGTGTGATTAAGTCGATTTAACACTTTCTCATTTTTACCATGCAACAAACAAAAAAAATGCAACAAACCAACAATTTCAACTCCATGATTCCGCACACTGCTTATTTTATTCGGACTATAGACCGAATAATGATCAACTATGGAGTCTATATAACAACAAAAATACCCTTCAGTCTCGAATTATCAGGAAGTTTGGCAAGTAGAGACTGTAAAAAATAATGAAAACTGAAAATACAACATATTTTCGTAGTATTACGAAGAAACGGCATGGGATGCTGGTATTTGGCATGAGTGGTCGCACATGCTCGGGCGACGATATAAGCCCCCGGCAGCGAGGCCCGGGCCTCTATGAATGCTACCCGTCAGTAATGGGTTAAAATATGGTCCTTATCATTAGATGGAAAAAGTTGGCCAAGATCTTTCCTTTTATATGACTTTTCACACAGACATGAATTGGAAACTAGTCTTAGCATCTTTCATCATAAAGCAAAAGCATAAGCAAAAGCAAAAAAAAAAAAGAAAGTGTGTCTGCCAAATATGAATCTCCAGCACAGAATCCATAATTTTTTTTTTCTTTTTTTCTTTTTTGTTTTGATATTAAATTTTGTATCATAAGTTTGTAAGAAACATTAATAGATTTATTGTCACTACCTGCTTTATATGTATCCTGACAA
This sequence comes from Penaeus monodon, assembly GCF_015228065.2. Classification (NCBI taxonomy): domain Eukaryota; kingdom Metazoa; phylum Arthropoda; class Malacostraca; order Decapoda; family Penaeidae; genus Penaeus; species Penaeus monodon. The sequence continues at coordinate 9,743,425 of NC_051388.1, forward strand.
TTGCTGGAAGGAATGAAAATGATTGATTTTTCTGCAAAATGACCTACAATTATTAATTTGTTCATCTTTATATACATATATGGATATATATTCTATAAATAACCATATTGATATCAACTATTTTTCACTGTATGCATTTTTATATACATTCATAAATAAATACACATTCCTACATCAACCAATTTTCTGTGTATTTCTGTTGCATTTAAAGGATGCGACTGACTCTCTTTTTATTATTATTTATTATTTAGTAATTTATATACTGGAAAATGAATTATTCCTTTTGTGAAAGCAGTTAAATTTTGTTTTTTTTAACAAGGAATACTTTTCAATGAAATGCTTTATTCTAAAATGCTTCTTAGGTATGAATTGTTTATCTTTTATATATATATATATATATATATATATATATATATATATATATATATATATATATATATATATATATATATATATATGTAACGAGTAATATGTAATAAGAATTCCACAGTTCTCTGAGTTGGTGATTTAGAAGACCACATAAGGTTTTTGCTTTTTTTTTGCATTTTATTCAACACCCTTTTCTTTCATTATCAATGGTTTTGTATTAGAATTTCATGTAATTCATTATTCTCTTTTTCATATTCATATTACGCTGAGAATATTGTAATTGATGTGGGGACATTTTTAAAAGGTTTACAAATTCCAAAAGAAAAAAAAAATAGTAACTTATCCTTTATTCGTTGTCGATTATAAAGTATAGTGAATATGGGAGCATTTCTACTAATAACAAATAACAAACTACAAAAAAAGGTTTTAACAAAAATAAACAAATTCTTCTGAATAGACTAGAATAAACACCTTCGACCCAAGAGAATTAATACACGAAAAAATGCATTATATTTTTTTCTTTTGTGATAAATTAAAGAGAGTAAGAGAGCAATAGAGAATTTCACTCCTATATAGTAGAATAAAATAAGACAAATCAACAAAAGAAATCAACAAGAATGTGGTTTCTAAATAACAAAATGAAACAAAAAAAAAGAATACTAAAGGTACAAGCATTAGGAAACATATTTCTCTTCTAAACATTAATAGTTGACTCACTGCCATCACTAATTTCTAATGATAGAAAGTTACATCATTTGATCTAAAGACGTGAGGATTTCATTTTTTTTTCTTCATTGTGAAAAGAAAATAATAATAAATTCTTATAGCATACAAAAGGCACATTTTTATATAATCTTATCGAATTGTGTTCACACGTGAACCAATGCATCTACTTTGTATTTTGCGAAAAACTTTAAATACCTCCATGAATATGAAAAATATGTATATATAAATATATGATTTTCATATCCACAGCAACTAAAAATCTATAGATGAAATTCACATCTTTTGTAGACAATAATAAAAAGGAAACTCATTACACTGTATAACTTCTACAGACAAAACTCATTCTAGTGGCGAATACGCTTCTAAAAACATCACGTTTGTCACCATTAAAACAAATGTATCAAATATCCTTAAGCTAAAAACCCAATGCGTCAATAAATATTATCAACCAAAATGCTGGAAGTTTGCAAAAGCATTTATTATTGGGTTTCAGTACATGTTATACTAATTTTGTAACAAAAAAATATTCTGTTTACCATACACAAACAGCCTCTTATTTACCATACATAATCAGCCGTTCCCAATATTGTATTAGCTTCAACAGATCCACCAAACAGAAAAAAGGACATGATATAAATATATATACTTTATATAAATCCCTCATAAATATCTATGAAATACTGAGTATGTAACCAGGCTTTGAATTGGATCCCTGAACCTTTTCATTGCCCAGAGACATGAGATTCAAGGGGAAAACCAGCCAATGACGATCTGTTATGGCTGTTTTTTGTGGTGAATATGTAGAAGGTAATTTCCTATGGGTTTGTAATTCAAAGAATTTCATTGTTTTATTTTATACACAGATTCTCAACCTGTTGTATATATTGACGATAGTGGTGTATTCCACTACTGGCTTGATAATGTAGCTTAATTTTAGATCATTTGTGTACATTTTTTAATAAAAAACAAAAGGCAAGTTCCGTTACAATACATATCTAACATCAACAGATCAGTAAAAAAACAAAATAGCATTTGACATCAAGTCAAATGACACAAAAAGACAGAGACAAAGAAATGTATCAAAAAGACAACTTCACATGATAAACCTTATGTGTATGCATATATATTTGTTTACAAAAACACATAGTAATAATAACACATCATAAAATTCCTTCCACTGTTATTTAATATACAAACTTCACAACCATTCTTCTAGGAGGTGCTGTTGTTTCCATTATCATCTTCATCAGTGGTGGACATTGTTCTGACCAGAGTCCAGCGCAGTTCCCTCTTGGCCAAGGCTGCCGCATCCTCCAGGTCACTTGCCTGCAGGAAATGGGTGTGTGTGATTAGGGGATATGAGAGACGTAACTGAGGTAGCCAATGATACAGACTGTATAAAAATATATGAGCTGTAATTATTAGCATAAAATTTGGTCCTGTAGGCTTATGTCAATAATATAAATAATGATAAAAAGCAAAACTATCCTTCATTTTCACTGAGAGAAAAAAGAACCCCATACCTGGAGGTATGTCGGCACTGCATTGAGGGCTGCGTCTCCCTGTTCATTCAGTGTCGCTACCACACCTGCCTGATACTGCCAGTTCTGTGGATGGAAAGACCAACGTGCTACCAATTACCAAAAGAAATAGTGCGACACAAGTCCTTCACCTAAAATGCATGCAGTATAAGGAATCCCTTGTGGGTGGGAAGGAATAAGAACTTTTTTCTTTTTCTTTAAATGGTAGAAAATGTTGATTGTGGGATTGGGGTAAGGGGGATACACTAATGAAGGATAAATGGCTGAGGACAGGGAAGTGATAAATAAAATACACACACAGTGACAATATAGAAATGAAGTGATGAAAGGAAATATTTCCATGAAAGTTAATTTTAGAGAAAAAGAAATATACAAAACAGTGATTAATATCATGTATATTACATTTAAGTTAATTACACAGAGATATTTCTGAATATTATGCGCTTTCACAATAAGTTCAAAATACAACATAAAAATATATACAATGATAAAATGATATATAAATATTATATATACACATACGCACATACATGCAAACACACACAAGCGTGTGTGTGTGTGTGTGTGTATGTGTATGTGTTTGTGTATGTGTGTGTATGTGTATGTGTGTGTGTATGTGTATGTGTATGTGTTGTGTGTGTGTGTGTGTGTGTGTGTGTGTGTGTGTGTGTGTGTGTGTGTGAGTGTGTGTGTGTGTGTGAGTGTGTGAGTGTGTGAGTGTGTGTGAGTGTGTGGTGTGTGTGTGTGTGTGTGTGTGTGTGTGTGTGTGTGTGTGTGTGTGTGTGTGTGTGTGTGTGAGTGTGTGTGTGAGTGTGTGTGTGTGTGTACATAGATGTTTCTAATTCTTACAACTAAAATCTTCAATTACATTTCCCAAATCTACTACTACTATACCACTACCTTACATTTCTTCTTCCCACTCAAAAGGTGAATGATACAACTAGTGTTCTTTACTCAGTATATTCACAGGGGAAGGTACCCTATGTCGTAAGATGCTGCCATACAGATGCAAGCCACATCAAGCTTTAAAAACATCATGTTTTGGGGAAAACACTTAGAATAAAAATATTTGGAGAAAACACTTAAAACAAAAATCTTTGGTAAGTCTCTTTAAATAACAAGGTAATTATATATTAACAAAGAAACAGTTAGATGGGCAATTAACAAATAAATGTGTACTGAAGATTAATACTTGTGTTGATTGCAAAACTATTATCTTGCATGAAACAACAAGAGGTTTTTTGGACATAATGTGTGCCCTTGTTGCAAATTGCACAGCATTAAAAAATATATGTGAAAATCTATTTCTTTTCCTACATCCCATAATGCTTTACAGTTATAAAACTTCCCAAATGAAGATTCATAGTAATAATATCCCAAATGTACTTTATAGTTATAAAAAGTTCTACCTAAAAATATTTTTTCTACAAAACTACTCCCTATAATAGTCAAGAATTAACCTATTGTAAGACATAAAGCTTATGAATAATGCACCTTTGATGTCATCATTAATCTGAGTCATAATTATTAATAGCTTGTCTTAATAACATTTTCAAAGAATAAAGCCATTCCCATTGCACAAGGAAGACATTTACTTATCATAAAAAACATGTACCAATCCTAATTATTATAATTTTATACTGGGCACCATAGTTCTTCACCAATTATGATCTTTCTGATAATAACTTCTCTATAAATATGATTTCCATTTACAAATATATGAACATGCCATGTCTTACAATTTACGAGTATTTAGAGGAAAATATGGATTTGATGTTTGTGAATTATAAACTGACACTTTTATTACAAACATTCTGGTCCCATGCTTTGAAATCAATGTTTTCACCATTCATTTATCAAGAGATATTTCTATAAAGAAATAAAAACTTTTTTTTTTTGCATAATCATTAATCTCCTATTTTCATGCACAGCTTTTCATCATCTTTATCCCACACATCACATACTGCATGTTACTATTCTAAACTATATATAAGCATCTGTCAATTAATGTCATATTAATCTTCCATGCATCATAAATCTATAAAGGTTAGTACTAAAATATCAACAGTTTTGTTTTATTCAATCTGAGAGTTTTTTCTTATTATCATTTTATACATTTTGAATTGAGCTGCATATATGTGTAAGGTTTACACTACAGTATTCTTAGGAAGAGACTCTCAGGCTGAATATGCAGTTGGTATTAACCACATATATGAACAATACACAAGGTAGTACGGTAAATATTTTTCTATTAGCTTATGACATGCAGATCTTGGTTATATATGCCTTATTTATATAAAAATACATACATATACAAATATATACATACATACATACATCTATACATGCATAACAAATGCATAGATATACATGTATACAGACATACAAAAAGACATATCTATTATACATACTTATACATACGTGCACACACACACAAACACACACACACACACACACACACTTATATGTGTATATATATTTGCATATGCATTACTTATTGCACATGTACTGTTCATATGGATAATAATAACAAAGCATATTCCAACTTATTCTGCTTTGAGGATATACGCCACTACACGTACTGTACATCTACTTCACCACCGCCAACAACAATACTCCAACACACAAGCATGTGCCCAGCCAATCCCTTTGGCGGAGTGTTATAATACCAAAGTTCAGCTGCTTCTATCCACCCCCTAAGGGAGAAGTGACACTTAGGAAATGATGTTAGTAGTGGACATTGAGTGTAGGGGTTGTTATATACGTGTGACATGAGGCTAGCAACACTGCACCTTCTTGAGGACCAAGGGCGACTGCCGCACCACTTGCGACCAGTTGTTTGGGGTGAGGCGGCTTAGGGGAGAGGCGGCACACTTCACAAGGAAGTCCCGGGTGTAGGTGCGGCGAGCGGGAACGGCAGGAACGGGTTCCGGCGCGGCGGCCTCGGGAGCGGGACATGTGGCGGGACCGGGAGTGGAGGGCGTGTCATCCCCATCTGAGGAAGAGCCAGCGCAAGGTCACATGGGGATACTCCCTCTGCCTCCCCATACCATGACCCTAGCCCTTTCTCCATTCCCCTCCCTCTGAGGAAGAGCCTGCGCACAGATGTACACGGATATCCCTTAGGTCTCCCAGTACCCTGCTTTATGCCTTGTTCCTCTCCTTCTGCCCCTCTACTACGTGAGAAGCTTCCAACAGTGTAAGCTATGATCATTATTTTCTCTTCCCTCCCTCTTTCTGATGAATGGATAAGGAAAAGTAATTGTATGGTGTTGAAAAAAGTGACTCCTCACTTTTCTACATTCATGAAAAAAATTAAATTGCTTTTGACAGACATGACTTCTAACGGTATGCCATGTGTGCATTAAATAATTTATAAAAATTCATAATAACGTGACTTTCTTCACTTGCTGGTTTAAGATACATAATTTGGACAGTAAATTCACTCAAAATACAAAAAATAAATAAATAAATAAATAAAATTATAAAATAAAAAATCACGTTAAAATCAGATCCATCATATGGAGAGAAACTTAATAGGCATTATTTCAACCTATTAGTCCAAGATTTCACAAACAGTGCGAAAGTACTATCTTCCCTGACCTATTAAATTCTCCTGTCTTGTCTTTCCCTCCTTTTCACTTTAATGAAACCACAGATATTTATATATAACAGGAGCCATGCAGATGATACTGCTTTAGCTAAACAACAAAATCTATCTAAGGACAGGAAACTACGGCTCTTAATTCTCATCTCTAAGTTGCGGGACATTCAGTCTTGGGGTCCCTTTCTGTGTCCCTCCACTCCGGGTACATATTAGTAGCTACAGTTACGCCGTTACACAAAATGGTACAATGTAAATTACCAGGGCGGCGGTGGTGTTAGTGACACAATTGGTATTGATACACGGAGATTAATGAAGGTTAAATCTGGCACCGACTAAAGCTAAATACTGCATTGTCTTGCCAACTGCTAATGCATAGGTAAGGTGTAGGGGGCAGGGGCTCAAGAAAAGGGTCAGGATGAGGATAGGGTTGGGGACAAACTATATACGGCCTTCTTGTCATTAAAGTAATTTTAGATTAAAGATAACAAAATAATAGTTGTCAATGCACAGAAACACACAGATTAAAGAATTCCAAAAACATGTGTTAAGGATGATTAATAGTAGATCTATCTTAGGTAGTTATTCCATTTAAATTCTAATGAGAAGCAAATATAATAACTTCATACTTAATCATATCACTCTTTACATTACAGAAATTTTTTTTAAAGCATTTAAAGGTTTTGGCATTAACCCTACTATATATTTATGACTTAGCAGGCATTGCAACATACACTATACAATAAACAAATACTGTAATTATCACTTCAACTACACTTTAAATGAATCAAAATTATTACTGAAGTAACCTCCAAGATATTCATAAAAGAAATCCGAGATCCTTACTGAAAAGTATATTAACTACTTTATCAACAATAACCTACACGTAAGCATAAATAATACTTAATAAAGTGTTGTTAATGATAATCAGTAAATGCAAAATATATAAAAATATCCTCTTCCATTTTTTAAACTTTGAAACAAAACCTCCATAAGTAATTCATTACTGCTTATAATTTTTCCCAGGTCTCTAATTTCCTACTTTCCTCTCTTTCTTTCCCAGTATTCAATCTTTGTCTATTTGGGTTTGTCAGCTTCTCTATCTGTCTTTTAGTTTAGCCATTCATCTGCCTACTTGCCTGCCTGCTATTTGTATATTTGTATATCTGTATATCTGTATATATGTATATCTTTATGCCTACCATGCCTAGCTACTATACCTACTGCCTGCATTCAGTCTGCCTTGTTACCAATTATATATCAGCTTAAAATTTTTGGAGATTTGTACATTGCTGAGGTAACTCTACATCTTTTAAAGAGACAAAACACATTCGCTTAAACTATACTAATTCTAAAAGCTATATATACACAAATCAAAGCCTTAACCCAATGCCACTGGGAAATTGCTGTGCTTTTTTTTTTTTTCTGAGGGGGGGGGGGGAATGTCTCTGCACACAGATGGCTTTGCTAGTGCTTGGCCACAATGGAGTCAATTAGTAGACCTTGTGACCTTACCTGATTTTGAACTTTCCTTGAATTGGCCGGATTTTTTTTCTTTTTTTTTAACTAATGCTATGAATATTATTGGTGTTATTTTCATTATAGACATTATAATTAAATGTAAAATATTTGGAAAATCAAGGAAAAGGGTAAACAGGCGAGACAGGCAGTACTCGTAATTGGCTCATTGGTGACTTAGTACAAGTGTAGCCATCTTTGTGTAAAAACAATTAATAGAGTAAACTCACAGTTGGCATAGCATGTACATACATGCCATGCCCATCGGCCTTGGGTTAAGTAAAAACCATACCAACAGTAGCGATAAGAGAAAATTAACAAATAAACCGACAAACCAAATTTACCATAATAATTCATAAATGGAATAACAATGAAATACTAACAATCTTACTTATTTACTACGGCAATCCCTTTAAAGAATAACTAAAAACGAGAACCCTAAAAGAATCTACTCACTTGTAGCACGGTCTTCACTTGTCTTCTGGAACAATGCGCGGCGGTTCTTTGAACTGACATCTCCGGGATTGCTGCCGCTTTCTGCGCTTTCTATGGCCTCTCTGCACATTTGAAAAAGAATATATATATACATAAATATAGTGGTTTACCAGACATCAAGAATTAAGCATTTATGTAGAATTGATCTGAAGGATAAGTAACAGTGTAAAACTGCTGCTTAATCAAAATTATCAAGAACTGATGTCAAGGTTAATTTCAGTTAAAGGGTATTTTAAATATCAACATAAAATCTTCTTTTATGTAATAAGAATAACCTTGGACTAATATAATTACATACAAATATGTAAACCTGTCACCTACAGTTATTATCATTATCAATAATAATAGCAATAATATTAATAATAATAATAATAACAATAATAATAATTATTATTATTATTATTATAATAATAATCATAATAACAATCATAACAACTGTAATAGTAACAATAACAATAATAATAATAATACGAAGTAACAGATATACTAGCCCTTGCAACTCACTTTGACGATGAGGGGAAGAGTGGTTGCCGCACCACAGTAACCACGCCTTTGATGCCATCCGATGTTGGGTCAAGTTCCGTTGGGGTCTGTACGGGTGGCGATGGCTGGCGGCCCTGGTAGCCTGTCAGGGCTGCTGTTGTCGGGGATTCTATAGCTGAGTCACTACAGTTGGTGGAAAGAAGAAATTTACAGTGATTAAAGATAATTTACGAGAATCTGAACTAATCCGAAAGTATTTATACATGTTAAATTAATTTTTTTTATATACATATAAATGGCTAAGGGGCACTTGATGTATATTATGAGATTTGAGCTCTGATATGTCTTTAATAGCAAAATATAGAGAAATACAATATGTCTTGATGATTACAATGGCAAAAAAGATGATGATGACAATGAAAATAATACTGATGGACTGAATTTAATAGCAATAAGGAAGTTTGTTTACCTTGGAGTGTCTGTTCCCAGAAGGACAGCAATATTGTTCAGATTCCTTTCTCCATTGAAGAATTCATCAAGCACCAGTTTTGCTGTCTGATGGCAGAAGGAATATAGCGTATAAATAAAGAATAAAGAAATGATTCATTAAAAAAAAAAAAAAAAAAAAAAAAAAAATCAATTACCATCCATCCTCCTACCCTGTCATTTTATATCATTGTATCTCTATGCAGAGCATGTAATTCTACAAACTATAATAAACACAATATACTTACATCAATATTATAACTAGGATAATTTCAATTCTTTGACAGAATCAACACTATCCTAAATATAATGTACATCCTTCCAACACCCTCTATTTAATGCAATTTCCCCACTTAAATCATATAATTTCTTGTCAAGATATTCCACATTGAAAAATAAAATCTCCGCCACCTCAAGCTTTGACCCAAGAATAGCACATTACTCACCCTGACAAGATGCAGGTTGTTGCCTGTGATTCTCAAGGCATCCGAGCCGTGGGTCACTGTGTAGCGGTACTCCCCAAGGGGTTCCTCTCCCAACGACTGGCTGTGAACTAGGGTGTTTCTTTTGGAGCCTGCATGTCGAGAACCAGCGGAGACAAACATTTTTAAAACAGGTTGTATATTCTATGGATGGTAATCTGGACTTGTGAGTTTATTTCTTAACTATCATTGTATTTTTACTAATATTCGAAAAATAATGAATAAAGTGAAATTTCCTTTTTGACAATATGTTGAATAAGTGTTTCTATAGTATATGATAACAAATCTCTTTCACATGATGTTAAATTTCATTTGGTTATTCATCATCAATGCAATCATTTAACTACTGTCAAGTAATAATGCATTTTATAAGAGCAATACACAATGGTATCTCAATAACATCTGAGCTGGTGTTCCTGACTGGCTGGATTTCATGACTCTAAGCTGACTGGCTTGACATTTGAGGTATTGTAGAGAATAGACTGTACAGAGTTTGGGACTGACTGGCTGTCAATATGTCTCATGCATTTAGGCAAAACAGTTACTGACTGGGTTGTGTCTATAATCACCAGCACTGACTGGCTGAACAGATGAAACTATTCCAACCAAGACCTCAGCCAGTCAGCAACACTGAACTCAGATGTTTGAGGAATATCTTTATTTTGTACATTCATTCCATAACCATCATAGACGACTACTTTTTATTTTTATAAATGTTCAATTAAAACAATTCATAACACTGTACACCTTCACAACAAGAGTTTTAGATACACCATGTAACTATTACATAACATGTTACAAAAATGCCTCTCATATGAAAAGCTATTTTCAATGAAAAAGTTACCAAGAAAATTATTAAAGTATATATATATATATATATATATATATATATATATATATATATATATATATATATATATATGTATATATATGTATATTATGTATATATATGTATATATATGTATATTATATTATGTATATATATGTATATATATGTATATATATGTATATATATGTATATATATGTATATATATATATATATATATATTTATTTTTTTTTTTTTTTTTTTTTTTTTTTTTTTTTTTTTTTACCATCCCCTTCCTACTTTTCAGTTATAAGAATATGTGTAAAATGAAATTAGCTATATGAATACTAGTCTACACGTTTAGAAGAAAACCAATAAAATTTACAAGAAAAAATAATAAAAATACAATCAGAGACCCACAAAATATCCACCAAAAAATTATCATTCTTTAAAAATTCTTCCTGCATTAAAATTATCACCAAACTAATCAAAGAGGCATTAATGTGTAGCATTTCATGAAATTTATTAACTAAATAATATTTTATGAAATTACCAAACTTTTATAAATGCAAAAATAAAAAAAAAATAATTACTGATGAGGAAAAATAAGCAAAACTAAATTAAAACTATTGATAAAAAATCTATGATACTGATTTCAATAAATTTTGCCTTAATATGAAATCCCAAGATTTACAATACAAAAAAGGTAGGAAAAATCCAATTAGCAAAGGGGATAAACAAGATCAAAAATCAATAAATAGCCCTAGGCATAAAAATAATATCAGGTACATTAACATTCCACATATCATTTTTTAATAACCTAAAAAGAATAAAAAAAAGAAAAAAAAAAAAAATGCATATATTACTGACATGTCAACTGTCATTCTCCATAAATTCTTAAAGACGAGCAAACATATATACAAGTCATAATGTAACAAGGCTAATAACACATAAGATATAATAATTTCAGTGCATGCACTAGTAACTGATTACCTTCCTGATTATTTCTTATTTTTTTCAAGCAGCTTCCAAAAGCCATCTGTTAATAACATGAAAAACAACAACAACAACAACAACAACAAGTGCAATGGAGTAAGTATATTTATCCCACATTGGGAAAGAACACATTATGTATACTTATTATTATTGCCTCATTTGATAAGAAAAAATATATATATAAATATGATTCTCTAAACCTACTCTCATTACTTAAACCCATGTATATTACACTAATCTAATAAATATGATAAATTTGGTAATACCATACATAATCAAAAGTCCTAAATTTACAG
>NC_051388.1:9760227-9772727 GCF_015228065.2 Penaeus monodon
AAACAGGTCACCAAAAATGGAGAAGAGGGGGGAAGGGAGGGTGTGAGGAGAGTCAAAAGATTTTAAGATAAAGTATCAGATTTTTTTTCTTTCTTTCTTTTCTGAATGGGGAGGAAAGACAAAGAAGGTTAGATAGAGCGGTCATTTAGAGAGAGAGAGTGAGAGAGTGAGAGAGAGAGAGAGAGAGAGAGAGAGAGAGAGAGAGAGAGAGAGAGAGAGAGAGAGAGAGAGAGAGAGAGAGAGAGAGAGAGAGAGAGAGAGAGAGAGAGTGTGTGGGGGGGTGAAGGTTTCAAGCAAATTGCTGGTGGAGAGAATTTGTGCCTTATGAAAAAGACAGAATAACTGGATGTTGATTCTGAAGCAGTTAAGAGACAGTTTGAATATTTGTCATTGGATTTGAATCAAAGCCAATTTTTAAGTCACCATGAAGAGAAAAGAAGAGGAATTCATTGTCAGAATAAAAATGTCTTCCAAGTAATTTGTTAATAACTGAGACAGTCTCCATAAATATGAAATAAATGTGTCAAAACAAAGTTGAGTTCATAAAGTAATTGAACTCTATAGTCATATATTAGAAAAAAAAACACTTTTGTAGGCTGTCTCCATCTCTAAAATATATCATTGGTGAAATTCATAATTAAAATGTCATGTACTATGTCTTATTGTACTAGGTCATGTCATTCTCAAAGGCTATATATGGAGCCTGTCTTCCATTATACTTGAAACAAAAATGAAATCAAAGAATAGACAAAAAATTATGATAAATAACCCATAATAGAAGAATCCCCAAAAAAACTTTTTTTCTTACCTTTCCCCGAATCAGCATTGCGAATCACGACCTCATCTTTGCAATAGTTCTTGCCGGGGATCCTGGTGGGCTTAGCAAATTTCCCCGAGTTCCTGATGATCTCCCCGGGCCCCAGAAGTGTCGGTGTGGGTGGGTGCTGTGCGGGGACCTGTTGTTGCTGTTGCTGCTGGTTGTAGATCGGCTGCTGGTAAGGCTGCAGCCCAGGGATCATCATCTGCGATGTGCTGGTGGGGGTCATGATGGTGCTTGGGGTGGTCTGGCCAGAGAGGTCGCTCTGTTGGTCGTCCAAGGCAGCTTCCTCAGCCTAGGGGTACATTGCAAGGTTTGTTATTTAGCTGCAATGTGAGGAATACTGGACTAGCAATATACTCGATTCTTTCAAATCTTTATTTGTTTTTTCCTGCGGGGCTTTTTTTGAAAAACTCATAAACATTTAATAACGTTATTTAAATACCAGTAGTCAGCATTTGTTCCATAGCTATGAATATTAAAGTAACATACATGGATCACCAACTGTTAATCAAAAAAAAAATAATAATAGCAATATGAAATAAAATAAAATCAATATACCTAACATTTCCTCAATAAAAAATAATAAAACAAAATCAAATTACAATATTTTAACCAACATTCCATTACTAAAATAAATACATTAATAAAAACAAATAAATGCATTAATAACATCCAATAAATACATTAATAACAACAAAGAAACACATAAATCAACAGATAAACAGATACACACAAAAAAATAAAAAATAAAAACACACACACACCTCAATCTGCACCAGTTTCTGCTTGTAATAATTGATGAGATTCTCGTTGGGCTGCCAGTGCATGGCCCTCAGCTCGATGACCTCCAGGAGACGGTATCTTGCGGCAAGATTGAGCCGGTCGTCCCTACACCCATTCCGCAGAGAGATGTAGCACTTGTCGAGCTGGTCTGTGTGGAGGTTTGAGGTCGTTAGTCATTTGGGGAAAGCGAAGGATGTGGTTGGAATAGGCTACTGCATTATAGTATGAATGGGAGTGGAAGTGTGTTAGCTGTGAACTGGGACGATGGTGAGGCTATGGAGAATGTGGTAATGGTGATAGGGGTGGTGATAGGGGTGGTGATAGTGGTGGTGGTGGTGGTGGTGGTGGTGGTGGTGGTGGTGGTGGTGGTGGTGGTGGTGGTGGTGGGGGGGTGGGGTGGTGGGGTGGTGGGGGTGGGGGTGGTGGGGTGGTGGTGGTGGTGGTGGTGGTGGTGGTGGTGGTGGTGGTGGTGGTGGTGGTGGTAATGGAGATAAAGATGATGATGATGATGATGATGATGATGATGATGATGATGATGATGATGATGATGATGATGATGACTGATGATGATGAAAAAAAAACTCACCTTTGTACACGTTTTCGAGCTGTGGCCCAAACATCTTGAGGTTTTCACACAGGGCAGCGATGGTGGGGTAGACACTGCGGTCGTAGGTGCCCGAGTTGAGGTACTGGGCGACCAAGTCCATGTCTGAGAGGACGTTTTCCACTGCAAGGTGAGAGAGGCTGGTTAGTGTGGGCTCGTGGGCTCTCTCTCTCTTTCTCTCTTTCTTTCTCTCTCTCTTTTTCTTTCTCTCTCTTTCTCTCTTCTCTCTCTCTCTCTCTCTCTCTCTCTCTCTCTCTCTCCTCTCATCTCTCTCTCTCTCTGCCTGTCTGTTTGTTTGTGAGGTGTCCTGTTGTCTTTTGTGTGTGTTGTTTTGTGTGTGTGGTGGTCTGGTTTTGGTTGTGTTATGGTCTTGTGTCTTGATTATTGTAATGTGATATATAGATATATAATATTAAATATTCCGTCGGCTTCCTCTTTTCCCCCGTTCCTGCTGTGGTCCCTTGCTCGGTCCTGTCTGCTCGTTCCTCGTCGGTTGTGCTGTGGCTCTCTGCTTCGTCGTTGCTCTGCCTGCTGCTTCGCTCTGTCTTTTCGCTCTCTTCGTCTCGCTCTCCCGCTCTGCTCTCTCGCTCTCGCTCTCTCTCGCTCTCGTCTCTCTGTCTCGCTGCTTCGCTCCGTCTCTCTTTCTGTCTCTGCTCGCTCTCCTCTCCTCGCTCTGCTCTCTCTGCTCTCGGTCTCGTCTCCGTCTTGTTCTCGCTATCCATCCATTCTGAAGACTTTTCTCGCTCGGTTGGGGCTGCTCCTCGCTCTGCTCTCTCTCGCTGTCGGCTCTCTCTCGCTCTGTCTCCTCTCGCTCGTCTCTCCTCTCTCTCGGTTCGCTCTCGCTCTCGTTTCTCTCTCTGCTCTCGCTCTCGTCTCTGCTCTCGCTCCTTCTCGCTCTCGCTCTCTCTCGCTCTCGTCTCTCTCTCGCCTCTCGCTCTCGCTCTCCTCTCTCTCCTCTCTCTCGCTTCGCCTCTCTTCTCTCTCTCTCTCTCTCGTCTCTCTCTCCTCTCCTCTCTCTCCTCTCTCCTCTCGCTCGCTCTCTCTCTCTCGTCTCCTCGTCTCCTCTCTCTTCGCTCGGCTCTCTCTCTCTCCCTCCTCTCGCTCTCTCTGCTCTCTCTCTCGCTCTCCTCTCTCTCCTCTCTCTCGCTCTCCTCTCCTCTCCTCTCTTCTTCTCTCGCTCTCGCTCTCGTTCTCTCTCGCTCTCTCTCTCGCTCTCTCTCTCTCTCGCTCTCGCTCTCGCTCTCTCTCTCTCTCTCTCTCTCTCGCTCCGCTCTCGTTCCTCTCCTCTCTCGCTCGGTCTCTCTCTCTCTCTCGTCTCCTCTCTCTCTCCCGGTCTCTCTCTCTCTCTCTTCGCTCGGTCTCTCTCTCTCTCTCTCTCGGGGTCTCTCTCTCTCTCCTTCGGCCTCTCTCTCTCTCTCTCTCGCTGGCTCTCTCTCTCTCTCGCTCGGTCTTCTCTCTCTCTCGTTCGGTCTCTCTCTCTCGCTCGGTCTCTCTCTCTCTCTCGCTCGGTCTCTCTCTCTCTCTCTCTCTCTCTCGGTCTCTCTCTCTCTCTCGCTCGGTCTCTCTCTCTCGCTCGTCGCTCTCTCGTCTCGTTCGGTCTCTCTCTCTCTCTCTCGCTCGGCTCTCTCTCTCTCTCTCGCTCGGTCTCTCTCTCTCGCTCGGTCTCTCTCTCTCCTCGTCTCCTTCTCTCTCTCCTCTCTTCTCTCCTCTCTCTCTCTCTCTCTCGCTCGCTTCCTCTCTCTCTCTCTCCCCTCTCCCTCTCTCTTCTCCTCTCTCCTTCTCTCTCTCTCTCTCTCTCTCTCTCTCTTTCTCTCTCTCTCTTTTCCTCTCTCTCTCTTCTTTCTCTCTCTCTCTCTTTCTCTCTCTCTCTCTTCTCTCTCTCCTTCTCTCTCTCCCATTCTCTCCTTCTCTCTCTCCCATTCTCTCCTTCTCTCTCTCCCATTCTCTCTCTCCCTCTCTCCCATTCTCTCTCCCTCTCTCCCATTTTCTCTCCCTCTCTCCCATTCTCTCTCCCTCCCTCCCATTCTCTCTCCCTCTCATTCTCTCTCCCCCCCATACAAAAAGCACAAGGGACTCACTCGACTGGTCCCCCAAAGTACAGATCTTGAGAGGGCGAGGCTTCTCCACCTTCCCCTTCCGGTTCTTCAAAGGCATGCTCATCTGTGTGAAGGAAAATGACATATATTAGCTTTTTTTTTTTTTTTTTGGGGGGGTGTATATTGGAGGATTTATGTGGAGGTATGTGTCAATCGGGTAGATTAGCTGTGTATTCGGCCTGCCTGCCTGCCTGCCTGCCTGCCTGCCTGCCTGCCTGCCTGCCTGCCTGCCTGCCTGCCTGCCTGCCTGCCTGCCTGCCTGCCTGCCTGCCTGCCTGCCTGCCTGCCTGCCTGCCTGCCTGATTTCTACTCCATCGCTTCAAAGAAACTGACTTGAACATATAAATTACACTCACCAAAAAAAATCATCATTCAACCAAGACAAAATTCCATAATACAAACGCCCGCAAGAAAAAGAAGAAAAATAAATCAGCGCTGGATTCGAGAAAATAAAAAAGAAGCAAATTTCTCTCCCAAACATGACTCACTTCTGGGTCGCCCAGTGAGAAGCGACGCCTTCGGATCCCTTTATTCAGCTTCGGCTTCGGCTTCGCAATGGTTTGCAACTGTGCATAATTAAGGAAAAGAAGTTTACGAGCTGTTTAGCATAAGTCTGATGACTGATAATGACTGATCCGTACTCCATACTGGCAAGTGAACTAAGAGAAATGTCTTTGCGCAACGGAACTCACAGAAATATAAGACTCACAATATGATAGACATTTTTTACAGATGAACAAACGCTTTCCTCACCTCCATGAGTATTCCAAAATTCAACGAACCAATCCTGAGCTAGCAATCACAGAACGAATGGCAGCCAGACATGCAAGTCAGACGCAGAATTTCGGACAAGTTCACCCCATGCATGGCGACATCATGACATCATGAACTGAGGATTATCTCCATAGACAAGAAATGTTTAGTCTAGTCTATGAGTAAACAGAACCCACGCTCTCATATCTCTCAACTTCTACCTTATCAGGCGGAGAAGAGAAACAGGAGAAGAATGAGGGTAAAGCAAATGAGAATACGATAGCCCTAATATTCGAAGCGTTTACACAGTACTCTATTTATACACACGAACTCGAAAATTATCTTGGGAATCAACAAGACTGAACGGAAAATCTTGTAACCGTTGGGAAACTGAAGCTGTTGTGTCTAGACCTTTTTCACTGCCAATAATACTGAACACACGAAGATTAAAATTAAGATGGAAAACAAAACGCAACTTTTCAGCAGTTTTGCTAAAATCATTTCCGTTTTCCAACAGCCAGTCCGTATAATAAACATTTCCTTTCCAGCAGCTCTTACTAAATCGCTCAAATCATTTCCCCCCTGAAAAAAAAACATTAAATTATACCATTTCCTCTCAGCCAAGTCCGCAAACTATCAAACTTTCCACTAACCCAAGCTAAAATACGATGGTTCGCGTTACTGAGGAAGTCGAGGCCAATTCGCGGGGAATAGAGGGAAGAGAGTTCGACGAAGCTTAGCGTGAACAGCCTCCAACTCGGCCATCTGGCAGACTCTGAAGTCCCACAGAGAGGCATTTTCTAAGGTTCTTGCAAAACTCTCCTCTTCTCGCTACTCTACTCTACTTTATTCTATTGTACTCTGCTCTGCTCTGGTATTTTCTAGGAGATGGAGATGGAGATGGAGGAGGAGGAGGAGGAGGAGGAGGAGGAATAGGAGGAGGAGGAGGAGGAGGAGGAGGAGGAGGAGAGGAGGAGGAGGAAAGAACGGAAGAGGAAAAAGAGCGTGGAGATAATGATAGGAGATGAGGGAGGGGGGGGGCTGATGGAGGAGATGGAGGGGAAGGCAGGGAAAATTGGTGGATCTCAGGAAGGAGGCGGAAGAAGAGGAGGAAGCAGAGGAAGAGGAAGAAGTAAAGGGGCGGGACGAACTATTGAGCCAAGAATAAGTTCCGACAGAGACAAACGCAGATGATGCTAGAGAGAGAGAGAGAGAGAGAGAGAGAGAGAGAGAGAGAGAGAGAGAGAGAGAGAGAGAGAGAGAGAGAGAGAGAGAGAGAGAGAGAGAGAGAGATAAGGAACGATAAAGAGACGCCAAGAAGAGAGAGAGAGAGATAAGGAACGATAAAGAGACGCCAAGAAGAGAGACAAAGAAACGCGAAACAAAATTCCCCAACAAAGGGAGCCACGCCTTATCGACAACATTCGTGACCGAGAAACATTTACAAGTTACAAGGGATAGGGACATCTTGCGTCTGATAAATCTTGTTATACGAAAGAATTGTATTTTATGTCAGATTAAACGAACGAACAATCTTGAGTTTCATGAAAATCCGATTCGTTCAACGAGAGGAACGCTTAACGGCTTATCGAAATTAGAGGAACGTTTAACGGCTTATCAATTAGCTAATCGTTTATTTATTTATTTATTTATTATTTTTTTCAAAATCAGAGGAAAGTTTGACATCTTATCAGAAGCAGAGGGACGCCTTAGCTTTACTTTGATGTTCCCGAAGCCCCTTCGCGCGGACGCCTCCGCCCCAAACGTTCCTTCGGAGGCAGAGAGGAACGGCCTCCGCCACCGCAGCGAAGAACGGACCTGCGGTGAGCCTTTCCCTTCATCCGGGAGTTGCCTTCGGGAATTTATTATCCAGTATTCGTAATTCCATCTTTATCCAATTCTTCGATTTTCAGGAATTTCACCTGTTATATTATTCCCGCCCCCCCCCCCCCCTGTCATACTGCCGTGGGAGTTTCGGGGGGGAAGTAGAAGCTGGGGTAAACGATCGGGTAATGTGGACGTCTTCGCATGATTGGAGACGGAAACTGTTCAGGTAGATATGCGTATGTCTATGTGTGTGTGTGTGTGTGTGTGTGTGTGTGTGTGTGTGTGTGTGTGTGTGTGTGTGTGTGTGTGTGTGTGTGTGTGTGTGTGTGTGTGTGTGTGTGTGCTCAATTACTAGCATATCGGCACGAACTTTTTACCTGAACTGTTCATCAATGCTGCTCATGCACGTAGCCTGTCAGTGTGGGCAGGTGTGGGAGAAGCAGCAAGGTGTGGGAGAAGACGAAGGACGCGGGGAGAGGGGAGAGGAGGGAAGAGAGTGATGAGGGAGGGAAGAGGAATGAGGGAGATAAGGGGGAGGGGATGATGGAGGAGGATTATAAGGGAGGAGGGAGATGAGGGGGAGGGAACTAGGTAAGGGGGAGAATGATGAGGGATAGGGAGGAGGGATAAAGGTGATGAGAGAAGACAAGAACAGGAAGGAGGGAAAAGGGGGACCGAGGAAAGAGGAATGAGGGGGGCGCAACATCACGACGAACACCATGACATCATCGGAGGGGGAGGGCAGGGGGGAGGGAGGCGCACCATGACATCACCACAGTGGGCGGGCCATCCCGTTAGCCACGACACTGCCGAGCCGCCCACGTCGCGCTCGCGCCCCTGCACAGTGATGATGACAGAGGTGATGTAACGTCAGGTAGTTGAGCTTTCGGTCGGTTGTACAACGTGCTTTGTGCAAGCAGGGGGAGGGGAGGGGGGTTTACATACATACATATATGCATCATGTATGTATGTATGTATATGTACGGACGTGTTTTATGTGTAAATGTATATGTATATGTATGTTTATGTATGATTATATAAATCTGTATATGCATGTGTATATACATGTGCATAAACATGTTTATGCACATTTATATGTATATGTATATATAAATATGTCTGAATATCTACGTAAATGCTTTTTTTTTTGTATGTATGCGTATGTATGTATATATGTATGTATGTATGCATGCATGTATAAGTATGTATGTATATGTATATGTAAATATATATAATATATACATATATATACATATATATATATATATATATATATATATATATATGTGTGTGTGTGTGTGTGTGTGTGTGTGTGTGTGTGTGTGTGTGTGTGTGTGTGTGTGTGTGTGTGTGTGTGTGTACAAACACACACACAGAACTAAGCCTCACGACTGGCAATTATCTAAGCCGTCAGCTCGCCAGTCTAGAGGCAGACATCCCCTTGTAAAACATATTGGATTTTCCGCCCACACACTTCATGTACGTCGCCAGCAGAATGTAAACAAAAGCACTTTCTCCCTGGATACCCAACTTTTTATATTTTCATATTTTATTAATTTATTTTTTCCCATTTGTTAATTCATTTGTTTATAACTATTATTATTTTCTATCTCATAGTTTATGTATGTATATGTGTATGAGTGGGAGAGCGTATGTGTGTATGAGTAGGTAGATGAGTGGATGAATGAGTGAATGTATGAGTATGTGAGTAAGAGAGAATAACTTAGTGCACGAGTGAGAATGAATGACTGAAATATGATAAAATGAGTGAGTATGATTATCCTCACACACGCAATTAATTTCGACCCTACTATCTCCGTATTCACAAAATCCATAAAAAAAATGCGAGAAAAAGAAATGCAAGCGATTACCCCATAGTTTACAATCACTCCCCACCCCCACCCCTCACCCTCTAGCCTGCCCCCTCCCCCTGATCGACTGCGGCTTCATTAACGAGCAATAATTAGAGTTCGTAACGATGGCTGCGTCGGAGAAACTCTGGGAAGAGAAAGCTACGGGCGACGCCTCTTCCCTCTTTTACTGTCTTTTTTCTATTTCTTGTTCTTCTTGTTCTTCTTCTTGTTCTTGTTCTTGTTCTTCTTCTTGTTCTTGTTCTTCTTCTTCTTCTTCTTCTTCTTCTCTTTCTTCTTCTTCTCCTCCTTCTCTTCTCTTTTCTTTAATTTTCTTCTTTTCCTTCTCCTCCTTCGACTTCTTCTTTTCCTTTTTATTTTTATTTTTCCTTTTATTCCATTCCTCCTCCTTGCTGCTGCTCTAAATATTATTATCATCATCATCACCATCGTCATCATTATCATTGTTCATATTCGTATCATTATTCATCCTCTTCCTC
This sequence comes from Penaeus monodon, assembly GCF_015228065.2. Taxonomy (NCBI): domain Eukaryota; kingdom Metazoa; phylum Arthropoda; class Malacostraca; order Decapoda; family Penaeidae; genus Penaeus; species Penaeus monodon. The sequence goes on from NC_051388.1 coordinate 9,769,461, forward strand.
TTCTTCTTCTTCTTCTTCTTCTTCTTCTTCTTCTTCTTCTTCTTCTTCTTCTTCTTCTTCTTCTTCTTCTTCTTCTTCCTCTTCCTCTTCCTCCTCCTCCTCCTCCTCCTCCTCCTCCTCCTCCTCCTCCTCCTCCTCCTCCTCCTCCTCCTCCTCCTCCTCCTCCTCCTCCTCCTCCTCCCCCTCTCCCTCCTCCTGAATATGATCTCACCGCAGAGTGAGGAAAAAAAACGTAAACAAATAAAGATGGTTTTTTTTCAACCCCAGAGCTAGCGGTTCAACAATACAACATCGATCAGACCCAAATATGAATATGTGGCCAAATACAGTAGGCTGTCAACTGCAATAAGAAGTCAGATGCTAGATGCAATCGGAATTCAGACACAGGACTAATCAACGCACTTAGATTTAGCTTAATAGTTTAATGCTTCGGAGAGGTCAACCGGGCACGCAAAACGCAGTTCTAATTGTTGCTTATATGGACATGGAAATTTAAAAAAAGTGAAGAAAAGCAAATCAAATAGTCTGTAGAGATAAAATTAATAAGTAAATAAATACAAAATAAGAAAAAATACAACCCGTACTAGATCATTCACCTAAAAAAAAAATTCAAAAGGTCTGTGAACATGCCACACCTTCGGACATCGTTTTAGAATGGCATTTTCTATGGCAAAAAAACGAAAGAGGGGAGACTACGATACAAATGGAGATTATAATTCGAAAGGAACAGGTAACATACGCAGAAAGGTCACCTGATCTAGAAAGGAGAAAGGGAGAGAGAGGAAGAGAGAGATAGAGAGAGAGAGAGAGAGAGGAGTCACTTGTTCCCGGAAAAAAAGTAACGTGGAGAAGAGACAGGAAGATAAAAGGTTGCTGAAGGAGAAAAAAAATCGGCATAAGAAAAACTGGAGAGGAACTGGAGGATCAGAGTGAATGGCGGGAAACGGACGAGAATAACAGTGAAACGAATTTAGAAGAGAGAGAAAGAACGATGAAGGGCGAGCAAGAGAAAGGAAACTAAAAGAATTAGACTTAACAATAAGAATTTACACGCTTTTCAAGCTGGAAATTGAAAAAAAAAGTGACAGATTGAAAAGGAAAAGGAGAAAAAACTCATAACAGAAATTCCAGGAAGCGAAAGATAATGACACGAGGGAAGAGAACTTTGATAAACATTTAACCAAAACATAAATGAGAGAGAGAGAGAGACAAAGGGAGACGAAATCTCCATAAAACAAGCACCAAAATAAAACAAAAAGAATTAAGGAAAAAACTACAAACGAATGAAATAAACTGGCAAATAAAAAAAAGAACAGATAAGAACGAAGAGATAAAACCAAAACTGGAAAAAAACAATAACCAGAAAAATTCACCAAAACACTTCAACCATAGACAAAATAAAAGGTAGAGAGAGAGAGAGAGAGAGAGAGAGAGAGAGAGAGAGAGAGAGAGAGAGAGAGAGAGAGAGAGAGAGAGAGGAGAGAGAGGAGAGAGAGAGAGAGAGAGGAGAGGGAGAGAGAGGGAGAGAGAGGGGAGAGAGGAGAGGAGAGGAGAGAGAGGAGAGAGAGAGAGAGAGAGAGGAGAGAGAGAGAGAGAGAGAGAGAGAGAGAGAGAGAAGGCACAAAAAATCCCCGAAAACAAAACCCCATAGCGACGCCTTTCACCGCGGTCGGGATGGAGCCCTTGTGATGCTCGGCGCTGCGCTAACCGTCTCCTTCCTGTTCCTGTGTCATGGTTGGTCTCGGGTGGTCTCGCTGCTCTTCTTCTCCTCCTTCTTCTTCCTCCTCCTCTTCTTCTTCTTCTTCTTCTTCTTCTTCTTCTTCTTCTCCTTTTTCTTCTTCTCCTCCATCTATTTCGTTTTTCTCCTCTTCTGCTTCTCCTTCTTCTCCTCCATCTTCTTTGTTTTCCCCTTCTTCTTCTTCTCTGCCTCCTCCCTCCATCTTCTTCGTTTTCTTTTTCTTTTCTCCTTAGCTGTGATTTTTTCGTCCTTCTTGTTTCTTTCTCCTTACTATTTATTAATATCTTCAACATGTTCTTGTTTTCGTGTTCTCCTCTGTCTTCTTTTTCTCTCCCTTCTTTCTCTTGTTCTTCTTGATCTTATACTTTTTCCTTCCTCTTTCTCTTCTATCAAAAATACAACCTTCATGATAATTATAACCTCATTAACCACGACGCCGTTAATAGCCCAAACGTAATTAAGGTGATAGTAACAGACCGCTAAAATCACCGAAAATAAAAAATAAAAAATAATAATAATAAAGAAAGAAAGAAAGAAAAGTGCTAAGAAAAAAATAAACAGACATTTACACATCAATCATAAACAGATAGGTAAATAAACCGAATCACACAAAGCAAATAAAGAATCCTACATAACAAGAAAACGATAAGCCTCGCGGTGTAGTTAGTTAAACCGAGGACCAGAAACCACGAAATTGACCAGAAGCGATTGTGACGAAACCGGAAGTAGACTACACCCTCTCTCTCTCTCTCTCTCTCTCTCTCTCTCTCTCTCTCTCTCTCTCTCTCTCTCTCTCTCTCTCTCTCTCTCTCTCTCTCTCTCTCTCTCTCTCTCCCCCCCCCCTCCCTCCCCACACACATATATCATAACATTTCCCTAGCTCTGTAAGTTCTGTATTTTTATTTGGCATACGAGTTGATTTCCTTAAAATGTTTGTTTATCTTTGTTGGTGTATATATACCGTCTGTCTTTTAGTCTATGTCTATCTTTATGCTTTAAGTTTGTCTTACATTTTTGGTCTACTTCCCCCGTGACTTTATCATTTTCTATGTATTTACCTTCTCTTTCTCTGTTTATCGGTTCTCTCTCTCTTCGCATGTTTTAATCTTCCTGCCGATCTATCTATCTATTCTTCCCACCTTCTAACACACAATTATCTATCTAATCCTATCTATCCTTTCATCTACTGACTTATCGATCTATCAACCTTTCTGGTCAATTTTCACATTCGCTAAGACAACGCACCTTTCCGTAATTATACATCACACGGATACACTTACTTCTTCCCTTTTTTTTGCATTATTATGCAATTTAGTTGGCAACAACCTGTCCAGCGGTCTGCCTGACTGACTTTCTACTCCAAAAATACAAGCTGGAATTTCTTCTGGCAAATGAACTAGCCTTTTTTTTTTTACTTGTTTTTAATCACTTGTAACATTTCCTTTCCTAAGACGAAAATATACGTTGTCGTTATTATGTAACTGTTTCGTTTTTTTTTTTCGTTTTTCGTTTTGATTCCGGTGCAGTAA
>NC_051388.1:9777727-9792727 GCF_015228065.2 Penaeus monodon
TTACAGGCAGCGACCTCACCCCTCCCTTTCCTTGCTCTTTCTTGCGCTCTCTCTCGCTCCCCCACGAACCATGCAAGCCGGCTTTCCACGGTGATTGGGGACGGGAGGAGGGGGGGAGGGGGTAATCTGCCGCCTACATAATGTTTCGGTTAATATTCTCATACGATGATGATACCTCGGTGAGATTGCGACTGAAGAGAGTGGGATGTTTACCTGAAAATGGTGTAAATGTTTTGATGTCTTTGCCAACAAAAAGGGTGAGGGAGAGAGGTTTGTTTAATACCGCTGCTATAACAACTGAACCGTAAAAACGGGGGCATCGCATGAACACACTGACTTGCAACTACACGAAATTGCAACTCAACTGTAGAAATCGTTGTGCAATGTCACAGCTCTTGGCTAGTTACCGTTACGACAATCAAAATGGCCGACAAAAAAATAAAAAAAAATAAAAATAAATAAACAAATACATCTTTTCCCCACAAAATTGCGAATAGAGTCTAAGTCGAAAAAAGGAGGGACCATCAACTATACGGAAATGCTATCAACCATTGTGATTACAAAATGAGCTTAAACTTTCCCCGCGAGATCTAAAAGTTTCTCTCCACTTTCCCGTTTTGTATGAGTCGTACAAGGTGGGGGGGGGGGGGCCGCATTCTGAAAGACACAAAGGAACAAGGAAAACCTTTCTTTCTCTCTACGCGCATCTTCAAGAAAGCCGAACGATATCTTGAAAAGGGAGGTTGGAAGAAGAGAAACCATGGAAAATAGTAAAGTGAAAGTTGTAAACAAGGAACTGCTATCCACGTACCGCAAGAATGAAATGTGTGCTCAATAAACAAATCGACTGATCTTGTACACGTTCCAGTCCGTACCGGCTCGTGTACATCTGAGTGATACCTTTTCTTCTCCAGATTATTCGTAATGATATTCGCCATTTCTTTCCTCCATCAGAACTCACATCGAATCACGTTCGGAGTGAATATATCACAAGCTCGTTCCTCCTCCTTCAAAAGCCGTTCTCATGGAAGCCGCGTCTGCCCTGATAAGCCCGTGACTCGTGGTTTTCCGCGAAACAACTTACCAAACCTGTTCGCGACGAGATGCCCTCTCACCGCAGAGACACGACCCCATGCCGACGCGTACGACCCTCGCAGGCTTAGGGGTCGTACGTGATAGACTGTTATGTCCCTTTTTTCACAGGACATGTGAAGATACGACCCACGGACGGACAGACCAGACTCAGGGTCGTACGTAATCTTACATAAATATTTATTAAGAAGTCACGTACAGTTACGAACTACGATTAAACATATCACATACCTGGGGGTCGTGCGTGGTTATATAATGCCTAGTGAACCTTTTTCTTACCAATTTTCCTTTCTTTCAGGGGTCACCTGAAGACACGACCCCAGCATTGATACACACGACCTTCAGACGGAAGTGTCACAGGTTAGGGAGGAGGGGGGGGTTGTTGGCGACAAGTCTTTTCATTCACTCGGAATTCCTTTCCCTTAAATGACACTTTCATCGTCTTCTCGATCTTTTTCCTTTCTTTCAGACGACACGTGGCTACTTTCTCTTCTCGTCCTTTCTCTGCCTTTCCCCTGAGTTACGTATTCGCCTATGTTTTGATTTTCATCTTACTTTTAATCAGACTCGTATTATCACTCATGTTATTCTTCACTCATTCCACGCACATATCTCCGTAAGTAACACTTGTACCCTTAAACTGACCCCACTCATCCCTACAACATACTAAATATACAATATATACACTATACAATACCGTACTCTAACCCCCCTCTTCTCTCCTCTTCTCCCAGGTACGAATCTTCACACAAATACTAAAGTAACCAACCGTCTGTAGCAGCGTGAGCCTACTTTAGGATAATCTTAAAGAGTGGCAGGCGAGACAAAGCTACCGTACCACGCCTACTTGTAAGACTTCAGAAAGAGTTTCTCTGAAAATGGTTAAGAGCGAGGAGCGACTAACCTCGATTGGAGACACTTACTACAAATCTACAAATCTTTGAAGTCATAAGGAAATCATAGGCACTTATATTTTGACATTCATTTCAGAGGACTCTCTTCCCTCCCTTAATTCGATCTTACCTTTTTTTAAATGTGATTACAACAGCGATTTCAAACATCGTTGTTCTTTGTCTCTCTTAATTCTTTTTTTTTTCTTCCCCAAAAATACAGAGAGAAATATTAGTGATTCTTCCATAGTTATACTCTCCTCTATATTACGCATGTTCTTAACACCTCTTTTCTTGTTTTCTCTCTCGTTCTCTCCTTCGTCTTTTCCAGAAAAGGGGGAAATGAGGTTTATCCAATAACGCTTTCTTCAGTCAGCTTCCCTCGCATCCAAAGCCAATTAGCTTAATTATCTGGGTCATCTCAGTGCACCGTAAACAACTGTCTTGGACTTTGCTAAACAAAGGTTTAAAAAAATGACACATTTTTCACTAATAGGATCATCCTGTGAAGTTTCCTTCTGCTTTCCTTCTCTCTTCCTCTCTCTCTCTCTCCGTACACGTGTGTGTGTATGTGTGTGTGTGTGTGTGTGTGTGTGTGTGTGTGTGTGTGTGTGTGTGTGTGTGTGTGTGTGTGTGTGTGTGTGTGTGTGTGTGTGTGTGTGTGTACGCGCGCGCGCGCGTGTGCTCATGTGTGTGTGTCTTTCCATACATATAACACCGAAATAGATAGCACATATGTGGGAATCAACGAACAGTTCACATTTAAGCTTTGCACATGCACCCTTTTCTGTTCTTATTTGCGCACGAATATACCTCGCAGATCATGTATTAACGAAAAAATATTGGATAGTGAGAGAGACCGAGAGACAGTGGGAGGGGGGGGGGGGGAGCGAGTGTGTGTGTATGTGTAGAGGCGATGACCCGAAAACCCAATAAATGATAACGTATGTGCGTGTGTAGGGAAGGGGGGGGGGGGAGGCAAATAAATACATCCACGAGAATACACACTATAATTTCCCGTTGTTATTATCGTTTTTTTTTTTCTTTTTTTTTTTTTAATCAACGTTCTATTTTTCTCGCTATAATTATGATGACACTTTTCTGTCTTTGCTTGTTTTACTTCATTTTTGTCTTTCGCCTAGCAACGAAGTGGAGAAATAGAGGTTGTAAGTCTTACGTCAACAGATATTTGAACCCATGTCTTTTTCGGTCGGTCGGTCTCTCTCTCTCTCTCTCTCTCTCTCTCTCTCTCTCTCTCTCTCTCTCTCTCTCTCTCTCTCTCTCTCTCTCTCTCTCTCTCTCTCTCTCTCTCTCTCTCTTTCTCTCTCTCTCTCAATCTATCCATCTCTCTCTCTCTCTCTCTCTCTCTGACTATCTATCTAGCTATAGATCTCCATTACCCACGTATCTTTCGAAATCTCTCTATCCCTCCTTCCCTCTGCCATCCCAACCAAATACTAATATTTACTGGACATTTGCGTGTCCATCACGGCCCCCGCGAGCTTGTTTGCCATTGGTTGATACAGAATGTTCGTGACGTAATTGTTGTGCGAGTGAGTGAGTCATACCAGTCCACAAAGGAGGGAAGGAGGGAGAGGGAGGGAGGGAATAAAGAGGAGAAAAAAGATGAGAAGGGAGAGAGAGAGGGAGGAGGGGGATGGGATGAAGTAGCGAGAGAGGAAAGAGGGAGGGAAGGGAATAAAGGAGAAAGAAAAAGAGGGAGGAGAGAGAGAGAGAGGGGGGGGGGAGGGAGTAAAGGAATAAGAGAATGAAAAGAGTGAGGGAGGGAATGAGATAAGAACAAAATAATGTCTGAAAGAAAGAAAGAGAGAGAGATAAAGCGAGAAGTAAACGCAGGAGAGAAAACGGGGAAACAGGCAGGCAATGAAAGAGGGGAGAGAGAGAGAGGACAAAGGGACGGGAGAGAATGAGGAAGGAGGGAATTATGATGATGATGATGATGATGATGATGATGATGATGATGATGATGATGATGATGATGATGATGATGATGATGATGAGAGAGGGGGAGGTACTGAGAAAAAGAGAAGAAATATGAGATGTTTAAGAATGTTTGAGGATGGAAAGAAGGAAAGAGAAGAAGGTAAAAGAGGTTGAAGAATGGAGAGGGAGAAAAAAAAGAAAATTACGGGTATTCTAAACACTGGATCCCTTCTTGGTTTACTTTCCGAAACACAAACTAAAGGTGTTATAGCAGGTCTCTCCTCTGTTTATGCCTCCCACTCTCCCTCTTTCTCTTTCTCATCTCGTCTCCTCTCTCTCTCTTTCTCTTCTCGTCTCCTCTCTCCCTCTTTCTCTCTTCGTCTCTTCTCTCCCTCTTTCTCTTATCGTCTTTATTCTCTCGTCTCCTCTAGCATTGTATCTGTGTCTGTCTCTCTATCAGCCTGTGTCTGTCAGTCTCTTAATACTTATTGAAAACCCAAACTACAACGCATTTAAAAAGGACCCGGGCCAATACTGAATAACTAGTAAATTAAAACAAACACAAAAGGGGTAAACTCTTTCCTTCAAACCACGTGGTCTACTTAGGCTAAATATTAATTACCCTCTTGTTCCCGCCTTTATCCGTGTTTCCTGACTTAATTTCGCTAATGAGGAAACTGAAAGTGTGTGTGTGTGTGTGTGTGTGTGTGTGTGTGTGTGTGTGTGTGTGTGTGTGTGTGTGTGTGTGTGTGTGTGTGTGTGTGTGTGTGTGCATGCATGCGTGTGCGTGTAGGTATGCGTGCGTGTGCGTGTGCATGTACGTGCATACGTATGTGTCTGCGTGTGCGTTTCTACATGAACGTACGTGTATTGCATGTGCGTGCGTTTGAGGATATGTGCACGTGTGTGTGTTTACATCCCGCACGCCCCTCGACGCGGCCCGCTCCGCCGTTCCCGCTCACCAAAATAGCTCGGTGCGCATCGAACGCCAATTCATCAAACTCTTCGCAACAAACTCTTCGCAAGTTTAGTTACGCAGTCATGCCTCTTGTCAAAATGATATATCTTTCTCTGGAGAGAAAATAAAGAAATTAGAAATAAGGGGAAATAGAAAGAAAAAATCATTCGGTGTTGTTATATGAACGTAAATTCATCGTGTTCTTTTTTTTCTCCTCCACCTTTCCTTCCCCCATCCTCTTCCTCTTCTTCTCTTCCTCCTCCTCTTCCTCTTCTTCCTTTTTCTCTTCTACTTCTCTTCTTCCTCCTCTTCCTTCTTCTTCTTCTTCTTCTTCTTCTTCTTCTTCTTCTTCTTCTTCTTCTTCTTCTTCTTCTTCTTCTTCTTCTTCTCCTCCTTCTTCTTCTTCTCCTCCTCCTCCTCCTCCTCCTCCTCCTCACTCCCCTTCTCTCCTCTTTTTTCCCCTCCACCTTTAAAGGGCAATTCGGGAAGGAGGTTGCAACCCCTCCTCCCTCCCCCTTCTCCCCCTCCCACCTCACCAAGAGCTTCTCCCAAATACTCTTGGCTACTTTCTCCCCTTGCGTAACGTAGCTGCATACCTTCCCCTTCCTCCCCTTCTCCTCCTTCTCTCCTTCCCCCCCTTCTCTGTCACTGTTACCGCCCCTCTCTCTCTCGCTGTCCCTTTCGGTTGTCTACCTGATATATATACTATTAGCTGTCTCCTTTTATTAACTATCTCTCTCTCTCTCTCTCTCTCTCTCTCACACTCTCTACACACACACACACACACACACACACACACACACACACACACACTCTCTCTCTCTCTCTCTCTCTCTCTCTCTCTCTCTCTCTCTCTCTCTCTCTATCTATCTATCTATCTACCCTTCTATCTATCTATCTATCTATCTATCTACCCTTCTCTCTCTCTCTCTCTCTCTCTCTCTCTCTCTCTCTCTCTCTCTCTCTCTCTCTCTCTCTCTCTCTCTCTCTCTCTCTCTCTCTCTCTCTCTCTCTCTCTCTCTCTCTCTCTCTCTCTCCCTCTCTTATTCGTACGGCCTCGCTTTCGCTCTTCTACTACTTTAATTATTATAACGACTATTCACCCTGCTTCTACGACAACTATTACATCTTCAACAATGTGTATGTGAACTTTCACGTGACCTTTTCAGCTTGCGAAGTGTTTCCTCGTGTAATAAAAACAGTAAGTGTTGTTATTTTATAGCAGTTATAGTAGTAGTAGTAGCAGTAGTAATAGCAGGAGTAGTAATAGTAGAAGTAATAGTAGAAGTAATAGTAGTAGTAGTAGTAATAGTAATAGTAGTAATAGTAGTAATAGTAGTAGTAGTAATAGTAGTTGTTGTAGAAGTAGTAGTAGAGTAGTACAAGTAGTAAAAGTAGTAGTAGTAGTAGTAGTAGTAGTACTAGTAGTAGTTGTTGTTGTTGTTGTAGTAGTAAAAGTAACAGTAACAGTAATAGTAATAGTAATAGTAATAGTAATAGTAATAGTAGTATTAGTAGTAGGAGTAGTAGTAGTAGTTGCTACAGTTGTAGATAATTATAGTGATAATAATAATAAAGCAGAAGTAACAATAGTACTAGTAACAGTAACTAACCGGAGTACTTCAAGTGCGAGCAACAATAGCAGTCGTGATATGAGCATCCCATTAATCACAGAAGTAGACTGGCAACAGTGGAGGCGAGAGAAGAAGAGAAAGGGAAAGTAACTGTAGTAGTTATTATGGTAGGTGTGGCCGTGGTGGAACAAGAGCAGACGTAGGAGCATTAATACAGTTGACAAAACAAAATCACATCAACGCAGTTACACCCTTTCACACTTGCACAAAACAACACACACGTAAAAAAAAAAAAAAAAAAAAAGTAAACAAACACAACCGCACTTTTTTGTTTCGTTTCACTCACGTGCCAGTTGGAGAGAAGGGGAACTTGGGGGGAGGGGGAGGGGCGATGATGGGAGGATGGAAGGATGGTAGGATGAAAGGAAGGAAGAGAGAAAGAGAGACAGAGAGAAAGAGAAGAGAGAGAGAGAGAGAGAGAGAGAGAGAGAGAGAGAGAGAGAGAGAGAGAGAGAGAGAGTAGAAAGAAGAGGAAAAATAAAGGAAATACGGGGATGAGAGGGAGGAGGAAAATAAAGGGGAAAAGGGGAAGAGGAAAGGAACAGGTAAAGGAAAGGATATGGAGGAGGGAGGAGGGAGGAGGGAGGATGGAAGGAGGGAAGGAAGGAATGGAGGAAGGAGGGAGGGAGGAAGGGAGGGAGGGAGGGAGGGAGGGAGGGAGGGAGGGAGGGAGGGAGGGAGGAAGGAAAAGAAGGAAGAAAGAGGAAAGAGGAAGGAAGGAAGGAGGAAGGGAGGAAGGAAGGAGGAAAAAGGAAGGATGGAGGGAAGAGGGAGGAAGGAGCAAGGATGAAGCAGGAAGGAGGGAGGGAGGGAGGGAGGAGGGAGGTGGAGGGGGGAGTTTCCTGTGACTAGAGAAGGGGGGGGGGTGGAAGTCCTTGAGATAAAGAGGACGATCAAGGAAAGATAAAGTCACATGGAAAAAAATAAAGGAAACTACGAAGGAAATTAATTAATGGGAAGAAAGGTAAAGTAAGAACGGGCGGGACTGGGAGAGGAGAGGAGAGGAGAGGAGAGGAGAGGAGAGGAGAGGAGAGGAGAGGAGAAGAGAAGGAGAGGAGAGAGAAGAGAGGAGAGGAAAGGAGAGAGAGAGGAGAGGAGGGATGGGGAGAGGAGAGGAAAGGAGAGGATGGATGGGGATAGGAAGGGAAGAGAGGGAAGGGGAGGGAAAAAGAGGGGAGAGAATGAAAGAGATAGCGAAAATGAAAGGGGAAGAATGAAGGAAAGGGGAAGAAAGAGAAGTAAAAGGGAGACAGAGAATGGCGGGGAAGAAAAGGGACGGTAAAGGGAATAGCTCTGAACGAACACATAAAACAAAAATGTAGAATAAAGCCTTCAAATAGACGAAAACAAGAAAAAAAAAATCCCCCCTCCCTCCCACAATAACTACCAAGGCAACCCCCCTCCCCCCCAAAAAAAAAACAAAAAAGAAAACAAAAACAAAAAACAAAAAAAAAAAAAACAAGCGGAAATAACACCCACAAGAAGCAAGGATGGGAGTGGGCGGAGGGTCGGGGGAGGGGGAGGGGGGGAGAGATCGCATTAGAACGGATTTTGTTCAGTCACGACTAACGTCACATACTGCTGTGTTCAGGACTTCTTTTTTTGTCTCAATACTTTATTATTATTGTCTTTACTTTCATTATTTTGCAATTACTATAATTATCATTACTATATTTATTTTATTCACTTTCTTATCATCTTATTTTAAATCTACTATCTATATCGTCTTCGTTTTACCTTTATTACCATTAATTAACATCTATCATTAACATCTTACAATATTTTCATTACCAACACTATCAACGCAATCATTCCTACTCATAACGCTATCCTTTTGATCATCCCCGTTATCATCATTAGCGCAAAAAGTATCATCACCATCAACTTAATCAAAGTATCATCACCATCAACATAACCAAAGTACTATCACCATCAACATAATGAAAGTACTATCACCATCAACTTAATCAAAGTATCATCGCCATCAACTTCATCACCCATCATTCTTTCTCTCTATCCTACCCTGGCTGGCAATGTAAAAACCTCGATAGGTTTCACTAGAAGTTTCCGGACCCTTCGCCCCTGGAAGCCTGAGGGAGCGGCCTTCTAGCACGCACGGATGCATACAGAGGCACTTACACTGATTATTATTATGTGTACACGCATGTATGTACACGGATATGGCAGATAGACAAACAGCTAGAGAAGAAGAGAAGAGAGGAGAGAAAGAGAGAGAGAAGGGGTAGGAAGGGAGGGAGGGAGGGAGGGAGGGTAGGAGGGAGGGAGAGAGAAGGGGGGGGAGGGGGAGGGGGAGGGGGAGGGAGAGGAGAGAGAGTAAAGAGAAGAGAGAGAGGAGGGAGAGAGAGAGAGAGAGAGAGAGAGAGAGAGAGAGAGAGAGAGAGAGAGAGAGAGAGAGAGAGAGAGAGAGAGAGAGAGAGAGAGAGAGAGGCAGGGGGAAACACACACACACACACACACACACACACACACACACACACACACACACACACACACACACACACACACACACACACATACACACACACACACACACACGCACATTTTTTAACAAGGACAATAAAATTTAACCGTTGAGAGATAAAACCCATCCCTTTGTCTTTCGTTTCATTTTCCAAACAAAGACCTTTATTCCCCATCTTACAATGCAGCTTAAATACACCTTGTACATTGTTAATCTTGTATATTATTTACCATTATATATCATCAACATTGCTAACCTATCCAGACGTTTGCCACTAGCATTCTCCAGAGATCACAATAATTATAAACATCATTTGCTTTAATTATTATCATTTTCGTCAGTGACATTATTACCATGGGAACATCTTCAGTAATTATTATAATTACTTATTAACATCACCATCCTTAGCATTTACTTAGTTCAACTTACTCTGGTCGCTTCCTTTATTTATTTCATCTTCAATCTCTTTCTTCGATACGCTTCCTCTACCGAGACCCAGTTCAAAAAGAAAAAGAAATCAAAAGAACAGAGAACAAGAACAAGAACAAGGCACCATTAACTGTCAGGCGCGAATAATAATGAACAGTTCCATCTGACTCATCACATACTGTATGTAGGTGGTTCCTCCTCACCCACCTGCACTATCTTTAATCGCGTATAAATAAAGGAATATAGGTAAAAACAGATATCTAACTCCGCCTAGAGATAGATCCAACATCCCTCTTCGCAACAGGACCACAGGAAGGGTTAAAAAGGGACGCAAAAAGTGTCACAAACGGTAATTCCTCCACGCATGGTTGTCGAGGAGGTGGGCGGGGTCGCATTGCATGACAGGCGCCCCGCCAGATGTACGATAACTCGACCAACTCCGATATGCTTGATCTAATGCCGCTTTTAGTTTTCATTCTGTTTCGTATATTATTTTGCTCTTATTTGTATAAAGGGTTGCGTTTCTTTTTTCTCTTCTTCTTCTTCCTTGGTACTTCGTTTATATAAATCGTATTTTTCGTAATTACGTATATTATTTTTAAGATAGGAAGTAAGGGTACGAGTTTTCAATAATAACTTCGCATACCTCTCTCAGTTATTCCTTGCAGGTTTTGTGAACTTGCGTTTTGGCTGCTTTGTTTGTTTATCGATTTCTTATATCCAAGTTATTTATTTATTTATTTTAGCTAATTCGCTCTAATTCTGACAGACGTAAGAGCTACAAGACACTATTTAAAGAGTAAGAAATGCCATGCAACAAAGGAGCGAGTTGGTGTTGCAGAGGCAGTGTTGCATGAATTCTCCTTTCAACCTGAATTACACAACGACATTCACATTCTACATCACATACATGGGACAAAAAATGAATAGTTTTTCATCCCACGTGAAAAATACAACTTGACATTTCTAACCCGTGGCGTAAAATCTCGAAATAGACACACACACTAAGGAACTTATTACAAGGATATCACCATTCTCCCTCTCACACCCATGAAGGAACTCACCATCATGTCGTATATTTTGAGGTCGTCGTTTAGCACTCTTACACTCCAAAGTCGTAAAAAACTTAAATTAGTCGCCCCCACAGCAACAGTCTCCTCTCTGTTCTGCGGACATCACCACACTGATCTGAATTAACTTCAGCCTTGCGGTTCTTAGAGGTTTCGTAGTTGCCGGATAGTGTTTTTGTTCGCTCCCTCCCCTTTCCTTTTTCATTTCTTCTCCATGTTTTTGAGATTTGTTACATCTTGAAGTGCATTAAGATATGCGCGTTTTTATTACTGAGATTCATAGACAGATAAACCCTTTTTAAAAGAGGGAGACTTGCGAATTTAGTTCTTCATCGATATCTCCGCGAGTTACCAACTAGGGAATTAAACTAGCGTGTCGGGGGCAAAAGAAAACCTTCTATCTTTTTCTATTCAAACCAAACATTAACTTCTTTCGAACAAAATAAATCTGCACATATATGCGACCTTTCAACAATTACCTGCACGAAAGATATCACACACATTCAAAACTTAAGCACATAAAACGCGGAACACCTTAACAAAAACTGAAATTTGTAGGTTTTAATTCACAAAATTTCTGCATTACTGAAGCGTGAATTAGACCAAGCCGTGACCTATATAGGGTAAGTGATTTTCCTCTATTTCCTACTCGGGGATTAAATAAAGCAGAATAAAATCACAGGAAATAGATAAAGGTGCACGATTTGACAATGCGGACATTGGGGAAAATTGCATTCTAAATACATATAAGGAGGAAGGAAATGCACGGAGAATAGAAAGGTTCATATAATAAAAGTGGGGTGAAGGATAGAGAGGGAGGGAGAGAGAGAGAGAAAGAAAGAAAGAGAGAGAGAGAGAGAGAGAGAAAGAGAGAGAGAGAGAGAGAGAGAGAGAGAGAGGAAGAGAGAGAAAGAGAGAGGAAGAGAGAGAAAGAGAAAAAGAGAGAGAGAGAGAAAGAGAAAAAGAGAGAGAAAAAGAAAGAGAGAGAGAGAGAGAAAGGTAGTGGGGGAGGTAGTTCTTCCAAGCAAAAAGATAAAGAAAAGAGAGAGAAAGGAAAAATAAATTCGCATATTAAATCTACAATTCAAGCGAAACCAAAACACAGACAAAATAAACAAATAAATAAATAAACAAAATATCAAAACATTAAAAAAACACCGATACTAGCAATATCATTTAATTTCATTCTTATTACTCCTACCTCTAATAATGATAATAATAATAATAATATAACAGAATAAATAAAATCAGTGGAGTTAGGCTAAACAAATCGAACTTTCCACTTCCTACAAATATCTCACGTACCCCCTTCTATCTCTCTCTCACAATGATACTAATGTTGCAAAGTCTGTTGATCCGATTGCTATCTGACACCAGGATGAGTTGCAAGAGATCAATTTCTCTTTCCTTTTTCTTCCTTTTTTTTAAGTGAAGGTACATTGCGAGTTACTTTGGCATTTTAGTTCATCAAAACGTGTTGCTATGGTTGTTATTGTTATTATCTTATTTATTATTTATTGCCGTTCGTATCGTTCTACTTATTGTCCTTAAGCCTTAGGATCATAATACTGGCATTATCGTTATTACAATGAAGACAACAACAATAATAATAAAATAGCATCATTATTATCCTTATCACTGTTTTCATCATTATATCATTATCTTCGTGTTTATTACCATCATCGCTAAACATTATCTCGTTCTTATCATTTTTGCTTTATTTTCAAAGTATTAAGTATCACAACTTCCTGCTTGCCACACAGTATCACCGATGCGAGGTTGCTTGCAGCCGACAGTAAATACATAAGAGTGACTGAAGGAGTTTTTGAGTGAGTGAGTGAGTGAGTAAATGAGTGAGTGAGTGAGTGAATGAGTGAGTGAGTGAGAAAGAGGCAGAGATAGATAGACTGATAGATAGATAGATGGATGGATAGATAGAGAGAGAGAGATGAATAGATAGATAGAGAGAGGGGGGCGGGAGACAAACGGACAGACAAAGACCGAGAAAGATGAATAAGAAAACAATGAAGAATTAATAGATATAGAAAGAAAGACAAAAAAAAGGAAAACGAAGGCCACGAATTGTATAAAAAAGAAAGGAATGGGAAGAAAGAGAAGAGAAAAAAAATACGGACAAAGTGAGAGATAGAAAATCAGAAAAAAACAAGAGTGAGAAAGCAGTCCCGCAAAACAAACGAGGCATAGCGAAAGAGGGTCAGTGAGACAGTCATTAAAAGTCAAAGGGAGAGAGAGTGAAAAGCCGTGACCCCGGGGTAACGATAGGCCTCGCTACCCTGGTAACAACGAGGGCATCGCTCGTAGGCCTATAAGCCAATTCGAGTTTTGAGAAACTGTTCAAAGCACGAGAGAGAGAGAGAGAGAGAGAGAGAGAGAGAGAGAGAGAGAGAGAGAGAGAGAGAGAGAGAGAGAGAGAGAGAGAGAGAGAGAGAGAGAGAGAGAGAGAGAGAGAGAGAGAGAGAGAAACAGAGGCAAAAACAGAGTGAAAAACAGAGGCAGAAATAGAGGTAGAGACAAAGACAGAGAAAAACAAAAAAACAAACAGAGAACAGAGACAGAGCAGAGAAAGAGACGAAGAGGTAGAATCAGACAGAGAGAGACAAAGACACATAGAAAGAAACAGAGAGAGAGAGACAAACACAGGGAGAGAAAGAGACAGAAACAATATCAGAGGAAGAGACAGAGAAACAGAATCAGACAGAGAGAGACAGAGAAAGAGAACGAGACACAGAAAGAGAAAGAGACACAGACACACACAGAGAAAGAATCACTGAAAAAAGAACAGAGGCAGAAACAGTGACAGAGACACAGAGGAAGAGAAAGAAACCTAGAGAGAGAAAGAGAGAGAGAGAGAGAGAAGAGAGAGAGAGAGAGAGAGAGAGAGAGAGAGAGAGAGAGAGAGAGAGAGAGAGAGAGAGAGAGAGAGAGAGAGAGAGAGGAGAGAGAGAGAGAGAGAGAAGAGAGAGAGAGAGAGAGAGAGAGAGAGAGAAGGAGAAGAGAGAGAGAGGAGAGAGGAGAGAGAGAGAGAGAGAGAGAGAGAGAGAGAGGAGAGAGAGAGAGAGAGAGAGAGAGAGGAGAGAGAGAGAGAGAGAGAGAGAGAGAGAGAGAGAGAGAGAGAGAGAGAGAGAGAGAGAGAGAGAGAGAGAGAGAGAGAGAGAGAGAGGTACAAGAACTCTGCCGTGTGTCAGAGAAGCCCCACAATGCATCCGTATTGAGGCGGTTCCTTGTCGGATTCCACAAATGGTTTCGTTCCACCAACTTCTCTCCGCACTCCACCTTCTTCCACTTTCTTTCCCTCTTTCCGATTATTTTTTTTCTCTGTGGTTTCACCTTCTTTGTCACTTCTTCTGTTCTTATTTCTTCCTCTTTAATACTTTTTGTCTTTTATCTGTTTATTGTTTTTTTCTCCTCTGACCTTTCATTCATCAGGCTTTCTTTGTTTCCATCTTTGTCTCTTCCCTTTTTCTCTCTTTTTTTTTTAATCTATGATTTTTTGTTTTTCTTGTTTATCTATTCTCCTCTTCTCTTTTGTCTTTCTGTTCTTTCCTTCTTTAAACTTATCCTGCATCAATTCTCTCTCTCTCTCTCTCTCTCTCTCTCTCTCTCTCTCTCTCTCTCTCTCTCTCTCTCTCTCTCTCTCTCTCTCTCTCTCTCTCTCTCTTCTTCCCTCTCTTTTCTTTCTTCTCTCTCTCTCTCTCTCTCTCTCTCTCTCTCTCTCTCTCTCTAAATCTCTCTCTCTCTAAATCTCTCTCTCTCTCTCTCTCTCTCTCTCTCTCTCTCTCTCCCTCTCCCTCTCTCTCCCTACTCTACTCTACTCTTCCTTCCCTCTGTGCTGTGGTAGCGATCTCGTCTAGCGATCTTGCTGACCTGCGTTCAAATCCCTCACCGCCAGTGGATGGCAACCCCGGTCATTCCTTGCACACAGGGGGTAATTTAGAAGCAAAATAAAACAGACAGCCTGTCACACCAAGAATATGCATTGCAACAAATGGAATAAAACTGAATTATTTAATTAATTAATACTTTCTCCTCCTCCTTCCCTCCCCCTCTTCCCCTCCTTCCATCCTTCCCATTCAATTAACCCATCTCCCCTCACCCCTTCCGCTTCCCCCCCCTCCCACCTCTTTCCCTTCCTTCCTACCCCACCCCCCACTCAATCGCACACCTCCTGCAATGTAATATCAACCGGAAGTCGTGCCACCAAGGTCGTGCTTGGGTCGTGGCTGTTAAAGGGAGTGGAATTCCACCCTCATGCTTCACCTTGGGTACGACCTTCCATGGGTCTTAGAAACTGCACTTGGGGTGTTTGCTCTTTGCAGCGTCAGCGGATCTTAAGGCTGTGATAGAGGAGAGGGAAAGGTGAGAGATGGGTGGGGGAGAGGTGGGGTGGGGAATGGGAGGGATGGGGAAGGGGAAGGAAAGAGGGAGGGAAGGGGAGAGAGAGGGAGGGGAAGGGTGAGGGAAAGGTGGGGGAGAAGCGGAT
>NC_051388.1:9807727-9822727 GCF_015228065.2 Penaeus monodon
AGAGAGAGAGAGAGAGAGAGAGAGAGAGAGAGAGAGAGAGAGAGAGAGAGAGGAGAGGGAGAGAGAGAGAGAGAGGGAGAGAGAGAGAGAGAGACAGAGAGAGAGAGAGAGAGAGAGAGAGAGAGATTTGATTTTGATTTGACAAGTTTATTGAGACAAAAGCTTACATCTCAAAAGGATGAGGTAACGTAGGTTATCCTCACCCCTATTTTAAGAGAGAGAGAGAGAGAGAATAAAAGAGAGAGAGATGAAATAACATTTCATCTGTTGGCTCTCTCACAGTTTATTTCTTTTGTGGCAACAGTAATCAGTAAAGCAGCCGATTATGAAACGGTTATGATTTAGATAATACTTCACTGCTGATATAATTTTTATGTTATATTTTTCTCTTCTGGTAAATTGTACATTAGATATACTTACAGATAACTAATGTATTTATAGTATTATGTAACTGCAGTCACAGTCCATAAAGTTAAAAAAATAAAATGCAATAAAAGGAAATAAGAAAGTATAAGATGAGAGGTATATAATGAAACACAATTAAAAATTTCATATCCAATTCATCTTTATTCTACAAAGTTTGACATAAAATTTGCCTGCCATCATTAGCACACATCTGTACAAAATAAAAAGTTAAAATTATCATCCATTTTTTTTCTTCATTTTTTTCTGTCCAGAGAAAATAATCTTTAAAAAATGAGTGCAAATTGTGTAAACAAGGGAACAAAAAAAATTCTTTTGTCTTGTTTACCATTAAAAAAGACATGATTATGAGTATACATTCACCAAAAAATCAGAAAACATGTATTAAAACAGAAAGAGAAAGTGAAAAAGAATATGCATTTTCCCTTTTCATGTTAATGTTTATTTGACTGGCATTTGACAGGTGCCATGTGGTTTTATCATAAGCGGAATGAAATAAAACAGTTAAAATAGCCAGATTAATATGCACAAAATACAGTAAATAGCACTTTTGTTTTTGTAGTAATCTCATTCACATGCTATATATAAGTGAGTGTATGTATGTATGCAAGTGTATGATTATTTATACACACAAATATATATATATATATATATATATATATATATATATATATATATATATATATATATATATATATATATATTGAGCAAACATACATTCAATCACTTCATCCATCTATCTACCTGGTTAAGTCATTGTTCATTGTCTTGCAATCTGGCACATCTGTCTCCAAAAACAACAATATTGCAATGGCTACAACATCTATGATGATTACCATCAGGCCTACAAGTCAATCTTTTAAAAAAGAAAAAAAAAGACCACTTCCCCAGGAAGTGTGTCACTCTACATAAAAAAAATACAAGTTGCACCCAGATGTTAAACCCAATATATTAATAACTTTAACAATCTCCTTTACAAAATGTCATAATAAATATGTACACGATACATAACTTACGCTGAGAAGAAGGAGAAGCGTAGAGAGGAAGGATGCAGTAGTGGACTAGATTATGTTAAAGCACTGACGTCACAGACTCTACCAGTTTAACTTGTGACAACCATGGATCGTATAGCAATGTACCTTGGTATCATAGCAATGCGTTGCTAGGCCATTGAACTAAAAACAACAATTAAATCTGCTGTCACAATGAATGCAAATTATGAAAGAAACGTGAATTAGAATGCAGTCTTAAAAGTGTTAATTCAAAATTTCTATCTGGTAATAAGAAATTATACATTGTGATTATTCATTTTGAACAGGTTATTTTTCTTTTTACCAAGGACACTTAAGGGTGTGTTGCATTAGACCCTTTCTATTCATAATCATATATTAACACATGAATGTTTCCTCTAAATATCTATACAATTGTAAGTAAGATATTAAAATATGATCTATGAGTGATTTTACTTCCTTCTTTAAATTTTATCTATATAATAATTCTAAATCAACTATAGCCTAATTTAATATACTTTTTTCAGTTATCAGGTTGGACAAAAAAATCATGAGCATTCCTAAAGGACTGTGATTTTTTACCCTGGCTCTCATGGCTCCATTTGAAAAATAAAGTTCTTGCTTCATTTACAAACTTATCTTTCTTTCTGTCTGGATCTCAGCCACTATGAAAGTCCTCCTGAAATTTCACTCTTATCTTTTGCATAAACGATTCAACAGCAGTTATAACTGAACCAGGGCCTGTGTGCCACAACCTAGTACTGGGTAACTGCAGACTTGAATTCTCGATCCCAAATAAATTTAATATATATATATATATATATATATATATATATATATATATATATATATATATATATATATATATATATATATACTAATGTAATATAATAGTACTGTATACAACATTTCACCCATTGTAAGATGTGATAGTTGCGTCACACACACTTTAAGGCACTTAAATTTCTAACTCATCTTATTCACAATCATCATTAAAAAAAATACTCACAGAGCACAAAAAATTCTTTTGAAAAAAAGAAGAAAAAGGTCATAGACAGAGATATGAAAAGATAAAAGAAAAGAAAAGAAAAGAAAAGAAAAGAAAAGAAAAAAAAAGTCAGTCACCATAATTATAAAAGCAAATATAAAAATAATGCTGGTTTTTCTTCCCTTTTTCAGCATGGGAAACGAGCACAGCTGAGCAAGACTGACAAGAGGTTAGCTGGGGGAAAATACATTCGAAATCTCATCCAGCTGCGAGTGTATCCTGAATACAACAGCACACAAGAAATACATTGAGGGGTGATTCAAAAGCTATAATAAATTCATAATGTTGAAAGGCAAAGAATGACTGACTGATGAATAAAAAAGAAATCTGGAAAAAAAATAGAAATAATATCACAAAGTGTTCTTTTCTGTAACTATACAAAATGTTCATCAGTTATCAAAATAATGCAGTTGATCTGGATGTTATCTGAAGAATCCAGTCAGCTCAGTGTATTCCTTTTCATTTTTTCATTATTTTTTTCTCGTGTAGTGCAGGTCCAGTCCTTCCTGGCCACAAAAAAGGAGAAAAAAGTTCCATGTAATTTTGCAAGGCATTGCAAGGAGAGGAAAGAGAAAGGACTGCAGGAGGTGAACCAACTGAAAGCTGTCACGTTGGAGTTGGATCCTTTCTGGAAGACGATCGCAGCTGGTCGCAAGACACAGCTGGATTAGGGGGAAGGGGGAGAACAGCTCATAGGTACAGCTGGAGAGGGGCCCGGGGTGTAGAGCAGAGAGCAGCTAGAGTGACCGCCTTTGAGCCACATGGAGAGGGCTGCCACACCCGCAGAGAACTGCCAAGACACGCACGTTCCTGTGTCTCAATGAATAAACTGAATGACCTTAAGGTCACTTCCAAAATTATCATCTTTCGCACTCTCACGACCTGGCATCACTAGCTAGGTCATTGGTGCATTTAATGATAAACGAGGCTGACATTTCTGGCCCCTTCTGAGTGTTTCAGTACAACTAATTTAACTTTCTAGGCATTTACCTTTGGTTAAGGAACAATTATGAGCTCTTTTTCTAAAAGTCTGCCAGCACCCCAGTCTCAGATCCAGCGAGTGTGGGAACCTTGCAAGCAGTGAGGCGTGTGAGCTCCCTGCACGAAGAGCCGTCGAGGGAGCACCGCGGAGAACACCCACAGCCTCCGGGCTTCTCCTTGCCTCCAGCTGGCCACTTCATTACCTTGAGGATGACTGCCCGGGCCTTGCCGCACGGGCTGTCACTCGAGAGAAGTATCGAGAATCGTTTTATCAACGTCGGTCGATCGTTAGAGGAGTCAGAGTAAGACATCCCTCCTTCTGGTGCACACAAAAGAGCTTTAGGTTTCACGAGGAACAGCGGGCGTCCCCCCAGAGCACACCTCCTCTGCCTTGGGACATGCTTAACTGGCAACCTTGTCCCGTGAGTCTCAACATGCGAGCGGCGGTACACTGTATGGCGGCAGGTTCAAAGCCACTGAGGAAAGGCATCCCAGTGGAGTACTGTAAACTAGCACAACAACATGGCACAAGGGTAGCTTGCCTCCCGTTTCTTCATTAAGTTTTGTATAACTCTTTGGGTCTTGCAATAAGCACTGTAAATGTGCACTTTCATCTGTTGTTGCTTTAGAGAAGTGGGGTAGTGATCATGCTGTCAGTTGGAGATGAAAAAAATCCTTTCAAATGTTCTTGATAATGTAAAAAAGCCAGTGTTTTGGGAAGATTTGGACAAGTGACAGAAAACAGCCAAAGCTCATTGCTGATGTAAAGCTTTGATTAACAGTCTTAAATTTCGACAGTGAAACCAAAGTCGATATACAATCATATTCCAGAGCAGTCTGTATGATGAAAAGTTCCATAAGTTGTCAAACAACCAATTTTCTTGCAGTTGCTTTGAGATTGACTCTGTTTCTTGACAAGGCAAACATGGATGACTAGGCCAGGAGTGCCAAATTACGGCACTTGTTTGAAAGGACATTTTCCTGTTAATGTCACCGCCAAGACCAGGATTTGTGTATTTTTTAAAGAAAAGAATATTCTTTGGCCAAGCAAGTAACGCGTAACATTAACAAGTCAATTACCCAAACAAGGCAATTATTTTCCCTTCCTTCCATACGAAGTCTTTTCCTTCCACAACAAAAACACTTTTGGCACCAGATTTTATATATATAAAAAAAGGAAACTCAATGCATCTGGGACCCACAAAACCAAAGACTTCGTTTACATTTCATTATTTACTCCCCGACCCTGGATAGTAGTACATAACAGCTGGTGCCGGAAGCTGCCACCTCGCCGCATGCATCTCGATCAACTGCAGGAGGGTCTTGCGCACTGCAGGGACTCGCACAGTGGTGAGGAAGGCGTCTCTGGCCGCTCCCATCACCTTAGCCATCTGGTGAGGGAGTTCCACCTCGATGTCCTTCCCCAGGCCCGTCAGCACGAAGAATAAGCATTCAGTCTGCGGGTAAAATAATAACAACAGTATAAGAGGATTTCATGTCGAGGTATTGGTTCAGGGTCTATTCAGGAAGTTTCAGAATGTGAAGACATGTTGAGGAATGTTCTGGATGTGTTGGATATGTTACTGAGAAAGTTTCAGGATATATAGTTATGTTGTTGAAAAAAGGGGCAAGGATATGTTGATACGTTATATAGATTATGAAGATATGTTGCAACAGGAAGTTCGGCATATCTCACGATATTTGGATAATATAAGGAAGTTGTGTATAAGTGTGCAATATTGAAGAGGATTCAGTGTATGAGTATGTCAAACTGAAGAAGATTCAGTGTATGACTGTGTGATAGTTAAGCATATTTCATTTATGAGAGTGCGATAACGAAAAGGATTTAGTGTATGAGTGATACTGAAAAAGATCCATTTTATGGCTGTGTGATACTTGTAATACTGAAGAGGATTCTGTGTAGTCGTGGTATAAAATTAGGCTTGAATTAGGGTGAAGCCTTTGAAAAGTGTTTATTATATTTGGATATGACATGCTATCAATTGTTATAATATATCAGAGTGCATTCAGGAACGTTTAGATATGTCATGTGATAAAAGTAATATAAAATATAAAGCGATGATAAAAAAATATGTTCAGTATATAAGAAGAAAGGGCACCTGAGTGGATTCAGTGGTTGATATAATATAAAAGTTGAGTATATGTAGATATCAGAAAAAAACATATGTATATACACATGGATAAGATATTGAAACAAATTCTGTATATAAGACTGATACTAATAGAAATACTAAATATGATTCAAGATATGCATTAAAATGAAGTTTTAAAGATATCCATATCTCTACATGAATTACTTCTGCAATTCACGATGAGATCTGAATATATATTAAGCTATCGAGTAATTTCTGCCAGGAAAAAATATATATACACATATCGAGATATACAAAAAAACATCAATTATAAAATAAGTAAAAGTGTATACAAACTACATAGCATAAATCTAATTCACAATACATACAAAACATTAAAAAGTTACCTCTGCAAGACTATTCACAGAATTTTCCTTGAGGCAGACTTGGCAACACTGCGAGAGAAGTGTGAGGAGGAGGAGTCCCGCAGGAGTCTCGCTGTTCCTCATCCGTTTCGTCATGAGCTGCACATGCCGTCGTTTGAGCTGTGTGGGGGGGGGGGAGCAGGAGATGAGAGAAAAGTTTGTTATCCTTAATATTAAGTGTCATTACCAGCATTATTGTGTGTTTAATTTCCCTCTCCATTATTATTATTCTGGTTATTCTTCTCATCATAATCGTCATCTTTATCATCATTTTGGGGCAGGAGATGAGAGGAAAGTACGGTCTGTTATCCTTAATATTAAGTGTCATTACCAGCATCATTGTGTCTATAATTATCCTCTTCATTATCATTATTATCTTTATTATTATTCTGGTTATTCTCCTCATCATAAGCGTCATCTTTATCATCATTTTGGGGCATAAATGTGATCTTTGGATTATTTTACCTTTTTTTTTTTAGTCTTATTCTATTTTTGTGGAGATTAACTGTCATTTTTGCAATATCATCGATGACTGATGGTCATTGCACAAATGTAAAAGTTTTATAATACATTAACTGTTCTTCTCTTTTTTATTACTATGTCCTCTTACTTTCTCCTCAAATAACATGATTTTAAAAAATTACTTCTCCCCTTTCTTTATTTCTTTACATCCCTAAATTTATCCCTCCCTCTCCATCTTTTTTTTCTGTCACCTCTTCTTCCTCACTCCCACTCTCACTTCCTCCCCTTTTCCTCTTTCTCACGTCTACTCTCTCTCCCCCTTCCCTCCACCCTCCCCCTCCCTTTCTTCCTATCTTTTTCACGCCCTCTTTCTTTGTCTCCTCCTTATATACACCTTCTTCTACATCTAACTGAAGAAGGCCATGCAGGTGATCCTTCTTCTCACCTTCCTTTTCTCTCCCTCACGTCTTTCCCACCAAAAGCCCCTTTCTCTTCCTTCCTTTTTCCGCTTCCTCTTCTCTCCATTTCCTAGTTCTCCTTCCTACTTCTTCGTCTCCTTTCCCTTCTTTCCAGATTTGTCCTTTCCACTTCCCTTCCTGTCTGTCACCTCTCTTCTTTTTCTCACCTCCTTCTCCGGTTCTTCCTTTTTTCTTTCTCTTCTCCTTGTTTTCCCCTTCCCCTCTATCTCTACCCTTCTTCCCATCCTATCATTCCTTTCTCCCTCTTTTCCCTTCCTCCCCTCCTCCCCTTTTTTCCCCTCCTCCTTCGTTTCCCCTTCCCTTTCCCCATCCTCCCTCTCTTCCCCTCCTCCTTCGTCTCCCCTCCTCTTTCCCCTTCCTCCCCTCCTCCTTCCCCATCCTCCCTCTCTTACCTGCGTATACATCTCATTGAGGAAGGTCATGTACGCGATCCACCTCGGGTGCGCCGGCACGAAGCCGGGGTAGGGGGCTGGGGGGTTGTTGCGCAGCAGTCGGTCGCGCTCTTGGAAGTACTCCTGACACGTGTTCAGAAGCGTCTCCAGGAATGTTTCGTTCTTCTCTTTCTGCAACGGGAGGAGGCCTCGTTGTGTTGGGATTTTATTTTGTGATCTATTCTTACAGTTATATTACAGTGTTTGTTTTTTTACAGTTAATATGTATATCTAATTTTATATCAGTTTTGTGGTTTCTACAGTTAATATGTATATCTAATTTTATATCAGTTTTGTGGTTCATCTTGCAAAAGGGTATGTCACAAATATAAACAACTGGCACTTTGGTGAGTGAGTGAGTGAGTGAGTGATGAGTGAATGTGTGTGTGTGTGTGTGTGTGTGTGTGTGTGTGTGTGTGTGTGTGTGTGTGTGTGTGTGTGTGTGTGTGTGTGTATGTGTGTGTGTGTGCGTGCCCGTGTTTTCCTTTTCTTTCGATATTTCACACCGACTGACCTCAATGATCGAGATGCAGAGTCTGGCCGCGGGCTCAGCGTGGCGCGAAGCCTCGACCACCCGCGTGAACACGTGCCGGACCACCTCCATCAGCTGGCGGGCGCTCACGCTGTTCGGGTCTGCGGGCGGGAAGGCGCATTGGCAAGATATCCACGTCAAATGCCTCCACATGCATGCTTAAGTACGTGCGTGATTATACTCATAAGCATTCTCTCTTACACAAAGACAGATAGACATGCGCGCGCGCGCGCACACACACACACACACACACACACACACACACACACACACACACACACACACACACACACACACACACACACACACACACACACACACTCGCACACGCGCACGCATACACACACTGACTGACTGACTGACTGTCTGTCTCCCTCCCTCTATGCCTTTATCTCTCTTTCTCTCGTTCTCTCTCCCCCCTACCTCCCTCCCCCTTCCCTCCCCTCCTTCAGCCTCACCTGTCATGGCCTTGGTGATGGCGCCCTGGACGTCCGGCGAGAAGGGCCCCAGGTCGGGCATGGCGGCGGGGGGGGTCGACGCCTCCAGCAGCTGGGTCGCGCGCAGATCAGCTGAACCGAGAGACTTTGATCGCTTGATGCCCGGCTGGCTCAGCACCCCCACGGCCAGGGAGGGGGGGCGAGAGAACTGTGGTGGGGGGGAGGGAGGTGGAGTGGGGAGGAGTGGGGGGGAGTGGGGAGGAGTTGGGGGTGGAGTGGGGAGGAGTTGGAGGGGGTGGGGGTGGAATGGAGGGTAGATGCGGGGTGGAGTGGAGAGTAGTTTGGCGGTGAGGTGGGGGAGTGGGGGAGAAAAGGGTGAGGTGGGAGGCAGATGGTGATGAGGTGGGGGAGGAGGGGAGGAGTGGGGAGTAGTTAAGGGGGAAGGGGGGAGGGGGAAGTAGGGGTGGAGGGGAAGAATGGGGAGAAGAAAATTCAATGAGTACACTTAATTATTCATCTATAACAGTCGATAGATATCAGTTACATTAATGGAAACACGAAGAAGAAGAAGAGAGAAAAAAAAAAAAAAAAAAAAGAAAAGTCAATCCCAAAGGAAAATGCAACAATAAATGCAACTGCTGGTCTTGCATTACAACTGGCATTTTTAGCCACAAGTTGAAGTGGTAGCGGGCAGTATGACGTTGCTCAATTCAAAAGTCATCATCAAACCTTTAATTTTCTTTATATTTTGTTGTTGTTCAATAAGTTTAATCATCCTTTTTTGCAGTAACTATGCATCTCAAAGTCTTCGTGTTTTACAATCGACTTTTTCTTTTTAATCAATCTGCTGTATTTCCCTGTATAATCACTGTATTCAGATCAAATTTAATAATGATTTATTCTACCACAAAAATATTTCAATTATCTCTTCACGACGTAAGAAACGCTGCTAGGAATTCTCCCTCTTCCCTTTCTTTCTAACGACCTTTACAGTGGCTATCCGACCATCACAATTATCATAAGCACCGCAATCATTATAATCAATTATTCTACTAATCACTATTTCCTATATAGTAGAAAAATCTGACTTCCCCTCCTTCTTCTCCTTCTCCTCTCTTCTATCACTCATTCCCTCCTTCCTTTTACTTCTCTTGACGACTCGCTCTTTCCTTTCTCTGTACTTTCTCTTCCCTCGTGCGTCTCCTTTCCCTCCGTCTTCGTCTTCTTCCTTCTTCCTTTTTCCCTTCCTACCTCTCTCTCTTCCTTTCCCTCTTCAATCCTTTCTTCCTATTTTTTCTCCCATTCTGACGCCCTTTCCCCTCTTCCCTTCCTTCTTTATTCCCCTTCTTCCCTCTCTTCCTTTCCCTCCTTCCTTCCCTCTCTTCCTTTCCTTCCTTACTCTCCTCCTCCCCTCCTTCCCCCCCCTCTTCCCTTCCCTCCTTACTCCCATTTCCCAATCCCCTCCCTCCCTTTTTTCTCCCCCCCCCCTTCTTCCCTTCCCTCCCTCCCCCCTCCCCTCCCCAACGACGCCCCAAGTGCCCCTACCTTGAGCTGCGGGTCATTCTCCTTGTCGTCACTGAAGTGCACCCTGGGGGGGGAACCGCTAGGGGGCCGCACCTCGCCGTTGCTGCTCTGACGAAGGTTGCTGCCGGACTTGGAGTGCTGCAGCCCGTCGGGTCGCCCCTGGGGGAGGAGAGGGAGGGGTGAAAAGGCAGCTCGTGGCTTAAACGTGCGCGGGTGAGATGGACGAGGTGGGATGAAGGGAGGGCAAGAGGAGGGAGAGAAGGGGCAAGAGAGGTCACACCGTGTAGGCGTGGGATTGAAAACATAAGCTTTCGGATACTTCCAGTTGATCAATGAATGACATATAAGTATATATTCGAAACAGATATGCAGGTCGCCCATAGCAGAGCAAATATCTAAATATGATTATAAATAAATAAATAAATAAATAAATAAATATATATATATGTATATATATATATTTATGAAATTTAATGAAATTCGCTAGTCACAGTAAAATAATAATCAAATTAAACAAACAAAATCCCCTTCGTGAAGACCGCAAAGTGTCAGAAGCTGAATAACACTGCATGGATTGCGAAAATGCTTATTTTCCTGCATCTGTTCCTCAACAAGAACTGCAATCAGAACCACTCCTTTCCTTTCCGAGAACCCTCAGGCTTGACAAACCTGTTATAGTGTCATGATCCTCTTAAAAAAAAAATCAATTTAAATCAACCCCGAGTTTTGGCGTTTTGGCCATTTTGTAAATAATTATATTCAAATTGGTTATGAATAACAGTTTTCTAGTTTCCTAAAACAACAGTAAATAAAACAAATGAAAATGAAACCCGTTCTGGCATCCATCATGAATCACTTTCCTAATAATAAAGATAATTCTCTCTCTCTCTCTCTCTCTCTCTCTCTCTCTCTCTCTCTCTCTCTCTCTCTCTCTCTCTCTCTCTCTCTCTCTCTCTCTCTCTCTCTCTCTCGTAATAATGAAAACTCAGCCCATCGCGACTTCCTCTTGTTTCTCAAGTTTCCCAAACTTAAAAAAAAAGTAAATAAAACAAGGAAAATAATATATATATATATATATATATATATATATATATATATATAAAAGTCTAATTAAAAATGAATAAGCCGTACTCCCCGTCCCTTCCCCCAGCACCCACCTGAAGAGGGACGCTGCTGGAGGACTTCGAGTGCTGCAGCGGCGGCCTGGTGGTGGTCACGGAGACGAACTCGCGCGCGTTCACGTTGAGGCCCGACTTGCTCTCGTGGTAGCCGCCGTTCGATGCCACTTTGCCGTTGTAGACTGCGTCGCCGTTCGCGTTGTCGAAGATGCCGGGTCCTCGGAGTGCTGGGGAGGGGGGAGAAGGAGGGGGAAGGAGGGGGGGGGGGAGGGGGAAGGAGGGGAAGAGGAGAGGCAGAGAGGGAGGGAGGGAAAGTAGGAGGAAGGGAGGGAGAGAGGGAAGGTGAGGGTTGAGGGAGAAGGGGATAGAGGGAGAGGGTGACAGAGAGAGGGGATGAAGGTGTTGGAAAGAGAAAGGAGTAAAAAAAAAAAAGAAGAGGAAAAAAAGAAAATTAGTAAAAATGGTGATTGTAATGTTGACGGTGATAATAAAAACAGTAATAATAATAATATCCCCAAAAGCAATAACAAAATACAAGAATCGTAAGAATTATTCAGAACAAAATCTAAAACATCAACTGATGACGATAAAGAAATATTATCATAATCATCCCTTTTTAATAACATGACTATATATTTTTTTTCAGCAGTCACTCAACCAATTCTCAAATTCAACGAAACTGACAGACTCATTTCAATCTCACTCATAACTTGTAATTACACATTTTCGAAAGTAAATGAACGTGATGACGGCCATGAGAAAGCATGAACTGATTCGGTCTTTTTTCTTCTTCATATTTCGAAAATGAGAATTTGCCAACCGTCTGGAATACTTTTAGGTGCGTATTATCTTTTAGATTGAGTTTTTTTTATATTATAATAATAAAACGTGAATATCAGAATTGTATAATTATCATTATGTAAAATACTTAATAGTCTTTTTTTTAATATCCAGGAAAATGTTCCGTTCCTAAAATTTTATTATTTACTGTTTGACATTTCAGGCTCAAACTCACTCACTCACTCACTCTCTCTCTCTCTTGTGTCACGATCCTTATTTCCGTTATCAATCTGTCTCATGCGTTGCAACGATAATAACACAATCACAATCTTCATCAACTGCAGCTCATTGTTCTCACACGTCTCATATCTCTTCTTCTTCGTCTTTCTCTCTCTCTCTCTCTCTCTCTCTCTCTCTCTCTCTCTCTCTCTCTCTCTCTCTCTCTCTCTTTCTTCTTTTTCTTCTTCTTCTCTCCTTCATCAACCTCAACCCCATAAGTCTCATACCGTCTCAGATCGCGCCGGTATCCTTGATATTGGAGAAGATGGCTCTCTTTCGCCGGAACTAAATACAGTTTCCGTTACAGCAGATGCGATGGCCTAAAATAATTCGTAATTATAGCTTCTAAGGCTGTCTGTTAGTTTGTATCGTCTGGGTCGTGTGTAATGAGATACGAGCTTGGAGTGAAAATTGTGCGAATATTTATTACTGTTATTACTATGCAGAAAGCTCCGGTTAGATTTTGTTTCTTCCGTTTAGCGGCTGATGATTTGTAAATTGAATATATTTATAAACACACACGCGTAAAGAACGTCGCAACACGAGAAGATGATAATCTCTCTCTCTCTCTCTCTTTCTCTCTCTCTCTCTCTCTCTCTCTCTCTCTCTCTCTCTCTCACTCACACACACACACACACCATCATTCCCTCGGAAATTTCGCGCCTGAGCAGGTCCTTGTACTCACTGGGTGGGCGGTAGAGCTCCATGGCTGGCTTGCTGCGGTTGGTCGCAGGCATGGCACTGCGGCGCCGCGTCTGGTCCCGGGCCTGCGGGAGAGAAGGCCGAAGCACGTCAGAACTCGAGACGTTGGTGAGGTAATTAAACAAAACAAAAGCGCAGAAACGCCAACGCTGCAGGTTTGATTTGGGACGGGCAAAGGCGATGCTGCGTCCTCATGGAAACGGATATAAATAAATAAATAAATAAATAAGTGGATAAACAAATAAATATGTACATATAGACATTCATTTATTTATCTGTTCATATTTGTCTGTATATATATATATATATATATATATATATATATATATATATATATATATATATATATATATATATATATATATATACATACATATATACAATATACACACTATCTATATACACCGTCATGTATGTTGTGGTTTCTCGCCTCGGCACACGCACGGTCTCAAGAGCTGCTTTCCCCCAAACTCCACCCTGCTTCCGCATTTGCTTTCTCTCCGGTTCATTTCACTCAAACTCAAAATCAAAATTGCACGGTTCGTTGCGCTTTGGGATGTGAGGTTATCGAACAACAATGGCCGTTGCGATATTTGTATCATACCGAGAATGCAGTATGAGAGAGAGAGGGGGGGGGGGAGAAGAGAGCGAAGGTTGGGACTGGGGGGGGGGGGAGAAAGAAAGAAAGAGGAGGGAAGGAGCGGAGATAGTGTTCGAAATATCTGGATTGAATCTTTCTAGTTCTGCGCCTCTGTCCCGCATTTTTTTAAAGAATGTTAGATCTAATTCTCATCTCTCGCTTTCTCTCTCTCTCTCTCTCTCTCTCTCTAAAAAAAAAAAAAAAAAAAAAAAAAAAAAAAAAAAAAAATCTGCCTGTCTCTGTCTGTCTATCTATTTATCTATCTGTCTGTCTCTCTCTCTTCCTTCTTCTTTCTCCTCTCTCTTCCTCCCTCAGTAATTACAAAGCTATTTTTAAGGCTCTTTAAGCAAACGACTCACACTTACACTGCTTCACTGACCTGACGTAATACTCAAAGTTTTTATCCCATCAGCGAGAGCTTGTGTAACAGTCTATTTTTTTTTCCTTAGTGCTAGAACTGAGTCGTATCGTAGGCCTATCAAGGTTCTAAACAGGATTAGTATTTGTATGAGCATTCTTTGGGGGTTTGTCTTTTTTTCTCTCTTTTTTTATTCTCTTTCTTTGTCTCTTTCTCTTTCTCTGTCTCTCTCTCTCTCTCTCTCTCTTTCTTCCCTCTCTCTCTCTCTCTTTCTTCCCTCTCGCTCTTTCTCTTTCTCTCTATCCCCTTCTCTCTTTCACCCTCCTTTCCTGGATCCTTCCCTCCCTCTCTTACTCTCTCCATTCCCCGTAATTCTGGAGAAACACCGAGGAAGTGAGAGTCTGTAGCAATTACGTTAAACGCGTTGAACTGAAAATGCCCTCCGGGTGGAATGAGGTTTGGGGGAGGGAACTTTCCCGCAACCCCCCACCCCCCACCCCACCTTACCCCTTTCCCTCCCCTTTGCGTTCCTCCCCTCTTTCTCCCTCTCCCCTCCCTCACCCCATCGCTCCCCTGTTCCTTCCCTTCCTCTTATTGTTCACGCATCCTCATCTCCACTTCTCTCTGTCCTTTTGTTTTTCTTCCATTCGCATCCTCTATTACACTCTATTTTCTCTCGCTTTCTTTCTTTCCGTTCCTTACCTTTATTCTAATTCTCTATTAGTTCTATTACCCCTCCCCCCCTCCCCACCGCCGATCTTTTGCGCTCAGTATTCTCTATTTATCTCACTATTTTATCCTTCTATCCCCTTCTTTTTCCTTCATGTTCCTCTGTTTCAACTTTTCGTATCTCTCTTCCCATTCTCCCTTCCATAATCACACTCTTTCTAGTCTATCAATTCTCTTGCTTTACCCATTCCATCGCCTGCCCCTCTCTCTGTCTCTCTTTCTTCTCCCTTTTTCTGCTTTCTTCCCTCTCTCGCTTTCTTTCCTTCTCTCTCTCTCTCTCTCTCTCTCTCTCTCTTCTCCCTTTTTCTACTTTCCTCCCTCTCTCGCTTTCTCCCTCCATCTCTCTGTCTCTCTCCCCTCTCTTTTTTCCTCCTTCTCTCCAACCCCCCCCCCTCCACCCTTGCTTCCAGTTTCCCCGTACACTTATCGTAACATCTGGAGGAGGAGGAGGAGAGACATCTTGGCGTCAGGCTGTGTTGGCGACAGAACCGCAGCACAGGACTCCCCTCCCCCCTCACCATCTCCCTTTCCTTTTACCCTCTCCAACCT
>NC_051388.1:9827727-9830227 GCF_015228065.2 Penaeus monodon
TATTTTCATTGTTTTCCTTTTATCATTATAATCCCTATCGTTATCAATCTTACCCTTATCATCACTATCATTGTCACCATCAATTCCAAAATAATCATTATACTTACAATAGCAATCATTACCATTAGCATTCCATTGTTGTTACTATGTCCACAATCATCAATTTTCATCATTTTACGCCAAGGAAACAATCCTTTTATCATCATTGGCACCATTATCATTTTTCTCTACCATTATCACTAAAATTATCACATTTCTCATTATAATAATAAAAAAATATCCCTACCACTAAATCACAATAATGACAGTCATCGTTTTCAAAATTCTCATTACTCCAATTGCAGTTATCAAAATCACCGTTATCCCAATTAGGATGCTTGCAATTAGTATCGCATTACAAGCACTACCACAATCAACAACACCTTAACTCTCTTCCGTGCTAAAATATTACTATAATTTCCAACACCACAATCTTCTCTATGCTAATCACCGTCATCACAGCTACTCTCAGATCCCAATCCTTATCACAATTATCCCAATCACAATCATTTCTGTTCTAACGACGCCCATTAACAGTTACTCTCGCTAAACCAATTCCTATCGTTATCGCAATTACTGTTATTCCCAATTATATAACTCTCTCTGCTGCTCTCCGCCCCGTCACGATCTATTTAATTCTTCCCCGTGACAAGTGAGGCGCGCGATTCTGTCAATAGATGGCGCTTATTCATCCACGAAGCCGTCGCAGTGAGGATGGGTGGAAGGGTGGAGGATGAGGGGGGCGGGTGGAGGATGAGGGGGGGCGGGTGGAGGATGAGGGGGACGGGTGATGAATAGGGGGGGGTTGAGGATGAGGGGGGGCGGGTGGAGGATGGGTGGATGGGTGGAGTATGGGGAAAAGGTGTGGAGCAGAGGGGGTGGAGAAGGAGGAGGAATGGAGGCGTGGTGGGGTGGAGGGGAAGGAGGGGTGATGGGGGAGAGGATGGGTGGATGATGTTATCAGGTGGAAGGGTGGAGGGAAGGTAGGGAGGAGGAGAGAGGAGAAGTGGAGGGGTGGAGCTAGAGGTAGTGAAGAAGAAAGAAGAAAGAGAAAGTGTAGAAGAGATAAAAAATAAGAGGAAGAAATAGAAGGAGAAGGAGAAGGAGAAGAAGAAGGAAAAGAAGAAAAAGAAGAAGAAGAAGAAGAAGAAGGAGAAGAAGAAGAAAAGGAAAAGGAAGAAGAAGAGGAAAAGGAGGAGGATAAGTAAGAAGAAAAGAAGAAGAAAGAAAAGAAGAAGGGGAGGAGAAAGAGGAAGAGGAAGAAGGGCAAGGGCGGCGGTCGAGATAATTTACTTCCTTCTAGGCGGGTCTTCCTTCAGTACTCGGCCGGGCGGAGAGAGAGAGAGAGAGAGAGAGAGAGAGAGAGAGAGAGAGAGAGAGAGAGAGAGAGAGAGAGAGAGAGAGAGAGAGAGAGAGAGAGAGAAGACTAAGACAGACAGAGAAAGAAAAAAAAAAGTGAAACAGGAAAAGAAAGCATATATAAAAAAAGGCAAAAAAAAAAAAAAAAAAAAAAAAAAAAAAAAAAAAAAAAAAAAACAATAGAAACAGAGAAAGAAAAGAAAGTTCGATAAAAAAAGAAAACAGCAACGTAAAGGAAAGGAAACTCCTTCACCCGAAATCCCTAGACAGCGACAGCGCGCACTTTTGGGTCCACGTGAGCGGGCACGTGCGCGCGTGTTGTGTCGCCGAAGTCAGAGAAGTTCACGTTTTTGTGTGTGTGCGCGCGTGTGTTTGTGTGTTTGTTGTTTTTTTTGTGTGTGTTTGTTTGTTTTTGTGTGTTTGTTTGTTTTTGGGTGTGTGCGTATGTGTTTGTTTTTGTGTTTGGGTTTGTTTGTTTTTGTGTTTGTTTGTGTGTATGTTTGTTAGCGTGTGTGCTTGCGTGTTTGTTTGTTTTTGAGTTTGTGTATGAGTGTGAGTACGTGTGAGTGTTTGTGTGCGTGTGTGTTTTTTTATTTGTTTGTATGTGTGCGTGTGTGTGTGTGTGTGTGTGTGTGTGTGTGTGTGTGTGTGTGTGTGTGTGTGTGTGTGTGTGTGTGTGTGTGTGTGTGTGTGTGTGTGTGTGTGTGTGTGTGTGTGTGTGTGTGCGTGCGTGTGTGTGTATGTGTGCGTGTATGTGTATGTGTGCGTGTGCGTGTGCGTGTGCGTGCTTCGTCCCCCCGTGTTGTCAGTTTAAAACGACAAAGCTAAATATTTTTATTTCCTTTTGTCTTTTCATAATCGTCGTTGGAATGTTATTGTTCTTACTGGTATCGTTGATGTCATCAAAGTCGTTACTGTTACTGTTGTATGATGAAAATATGTTAATTGTAATAATAGTGATAGTTGTAGATTTGGTGGTTGTGGGAGAAGAGGAAGTGTTGGTGATGGGTGGGTGGTGGTGGTGATGGTGGTAGTGGAGGAGGAGGAGGAGGAGGAGGAGGAGGAGGAGGAGGAGGAGGAGGAGGAGGAGGAGGAGGAGGAG
>NC_051388.1:9850227-9855227 GCF_015228065.2 Penaeus monodon
GCAATTCTCGCTTCATTTGTCCGTGTTATGGCGTCTGTCCCCCTCCCCCTCCCCCTTCATTATCCTTGTAATGATAACTTGGGTGGTTCTTGGTCGTTTATGGCAGATTATCAATTCCGTATCAGTAGTCAAATGACCTTATTCACATATGCGGTTATGTTTTTTTTTCTTTTGACTTTACACTGAACAAGTACTAAATTTGTTTCTTATAATAAAGGTGTGTATGTATATATGACGTTGTGTGTGTGCGTGTGTGTATGTATGTATATAAGTATATATATATATATATATATATATATATATATATATATATATATATATATATATATAAACACACACACATTACATACACACGCACCAAAACTACGTAACGAAAGAAACCAAAAGGACTCGCATCGCCATCCGCAAACTCACATTCTGGTGGTGGTGGTGGTGGTGGCTGTTGTTGTTGTTATTGTTGTTATTATTGTTGTTGGCGTTGGAGTGCTGGTACTGCTGGTGGTGAGAGTGCCTGACGAAGCTTCTCTCCTTCTTCATCGCCGCCGGGTCCGCCTGCTGATGCTGATGATGCTGATGATGCTGCTGGCCCCCGCGCCCTTCGCCGGCCTGTGGGCGATGGAGGGAGAGAAGAGAAGGTAAGGGTGAGTGCAACGGCGAGGGGAGGGTGGAGGGGTGGGTGGGAGGGAGGGAGGGAGGGAGAGGGAAAAGTAGGGAGGTAGGAGGGAAGGGGGAGGAGGGAGAAAGGGAGGGAGGGAGGGAGGGAGGGAGGGAGGGGAGGGGAGAGAAGAGGAGGTAAGGGTGAGTGCAACGGCAAGGGGAGGGGAGGGAGAGGAGGGAGGGGGAGGAGAGGAGAACGGTAGGGAAGGGGAAGAAGGATGGAGGGAGGGTGAGGGAGGGAGGGAGGGAGGGAAGAAAGGAGGGGTGGGAGGGATGGAAGGGATAGGAGGAGAAGGGAGGAGAATGAATAACAGTAGGGGGGGGGCATGGGAGATAAACAGTGGGGACGGGGGAGGATAGGGGAGAAGAGGAGAAAGAGGTAGGGAAGGAGAGGAGTTGGGGAGGAGATGCAGGAGGTGGAGAATAGAAGGGGAGATGGGAAGGAGAGGAGGAGAGGGGATAAGGGATAGAGATTGGGGGAGAGGGCGAATTGGGGACGTAAATTGGAAGAGGAGGGGACGGAGGAGGAGGAGGTGAAGGTGGTGGTGGATGAGGAAGATATTGGAGGGGGAGGTGGGGGAGGAAGTGATGGAGGAATTGCAGGAGAGGAGGAATGGGGGAGAGGTGGGGGAGGAAGTGATGGAGAAATTACAGGAGATGAAGACTGGGTGGAGAAAGAGGAGGACAAGGCAGAGATAGATGAGGAGATGGTGGAAGGCGAAAATTGATGAGGGAGAAAACTGATGAAGGGAGGAGATTGTGGAATGAAAGCGGAGGAGATCGAAGAGTATGAGGATAGGGGGGGGGGGGGCAAAGGGGGGAGGATGTGGCAGGGGGGGAGGGGGGATCGGTAAAGATAGAAGATGGGAAGAAGAAAAAAAAAAAAGAAGAGGTGGAGGATGTGAACGAGGGAAGTGTGGAGAAAGGGAGAGACAGGCGGAGGAACATTAGGAAAATGACGAAGTAAAAGAGAAAGATAATGAAGAAAAGGAAAGGGAAGAGGGCTAAAAGAAGGGGTGAAGGGGAGGGGGGGAAGGAGAGGATGAAAAGCAAACAGACGATAAGAAAAGAGAGAGAGAGAGAATAAAAAGGAGAAGAAAAGAAAGAGGAACAGGAACAGGGAGAGAAGCAGGAAAAGCAGAACAAAGGAGGTCATCTTCCCTCGTGATAATAAGTTTTATAAAACGTACAATAAATAAAGCATTTCCGAACATCACAAAGAAAGAAAGAAAGAAAGAAAGAAATATTTTTTTCTTTCTTTTTTCTTTTTCTTTTTTAAATCCACATGTAAATATATATATATATATATATATATATATATATATATATATATATATATATATATATATATATATATATATATATATATTTATATACAGTGCATTTTATCAACACCTACCACTTTTGTCTTACCAAAATTCACCAATTACCGTCGGTGCACTAACATGTAAACGCATTATACAATCTCAAACCAGTTAGTCGTAAAAATAGAAAAGAAAAGAAACGAAAAAGAAAGAAAAGAAAAAAAAAACGTAACAATGTGGAATTACTTATAAATTCGCACAAATTCTTTACGTCACAATTACAATAACCATGATAATTACACAATTGTAGCAAATTAACGGCAGGGATGCTTAAGATAATGGTACCAATGATTATGGGTAATAATCGCAATTATGATGACGACGAAGACGATGATGATGATGATGAATACAATGATGATAGTTATAATAATAATAATGATAATAATAATAGTAATAATAATAATAATAATATGATGATGATGATGATGATGATGATGTGATGATGACGACGATGAAGATGATGGTGGTGGTGGTGGTGATGATGATAGTGATAACAATAATAACAACAGTAATAATGAAATAATAATAACAATAATAATAAAAACATTAACAATGAATATATTACCTTCATGAACAGTATTATCACTGCATTTTGATAATATTCTACGGGAGAGAAAACCCACATTTCAACGGTTAAGACAAAGTTCTAAATCTAAAACCAGGTCAGCTGATACTAAATTATGCTTAGTCAGTTTATAAGAATATCTATTCACTGTTTTCCCTTCAGTGGTTCACACGAATACAGTTATCACACCCGCAAGTATCTGTCTGTCTTTCTCATCGATCTATCTATCTATCGAGTTTTTCTGTCTTTTTATCAATGTAGGTAAATTTGTTCTCTCTTTTTCTATCTATTTATCGAGTTTCTCTGTCTGTTTTTTTCTATTTATCTATCGAGTTTTTCTGTCTGTCTGTCTTTGTGTTTTTCTGTCTTCCTATATATCGAGTTTTTATGTAATTTTATTTACCTATCGAGGTTTGCTATCTATCGACTGAAGTTTTCTGCTTGTCTTTCTGTCTATCTATCGAGTTTTCCTGACTGTCTTTCTATCCATCTATCGACTTTTTTTTTACCTGCCATTCTATTTATCTACAATTTTCTATGTCCTTCTACATAACTCTGTATCGAGTGTTTCTGTCTGTTCTTTCCATCTATCTACCGAATTTTCTATGCATCTATCTATCTATTTACGTCTCAAAACCGTCGGTCTAAAAGTCTACCTGTAAATCTGCATGTGGATTTATACCTCCCTAACCTGCATTTATCCCTGTCAGTCAAATAATACACTAATTGTACATATAAATAAATGTGTGAAAATCTATTTGGATTTTATAAAGCTCATGTCGATAATAATTAAATGCAACAGATTTATATACATCAAAGATAATGGAAAACGATGATAATACAAGAAATAATACAATAAACAATAAAAGAAGATAAAAAAAAAGGAAAGAGAAAAAAACACTGAAGGAAAAAAGATGAAGGATTAATAAACACAAGTAAAAGAGTAAATGAGTAAATGGAGTGACGAATAATGAGGAATAGAGTCAAGAAAGTGAATACACAGCTGTGTATAAGTGAAAAAAAGAAATTAATTTTTATCTGATAATAGTAAAAATGATAAAAAATATAATAATAATAATAATAATAATAATAATAATAATAACAATAATAATAATAATAATAATAATAATAATAACAACAACAACAATGATGATGATAATAATAATAATAATAATAATAACAAAAATAATAATAACAAAAATCAATCACAAATATAACAGGAAATTAATACATGAATGACTCCACACAAAACAACACAGCACAGCCAAGAGTCCCTAATGAAAGCACACATCTTTACCTGTGGATTGTGGA
Source organism: Penaeus monodon (assembly GCF_015228065.2). Classification (NCBI taxonomy): domain Eukaryota; kingdom Metazoa; phylum Arthropoda; class Malacostraca; order Decapoda; family Penaeidae; genus Penaeus; species Penaeus monodon. The sequence continues at coordinate 9,854,125 of NC_051388.1, forward strand.
AGGCCACCCGTCGGCCTCTCCCGCCCATTGGCACTTGGATAAGTAGCATTTCCCGCCCAAAACGCTCTCTATCTCCGCTCAAAGGCGCCTTCACTGCTTCTCCACTTACCATTTGACGCTCACTCTTTAAGTCCTTGAAGTGAGGGCCGTTATCTTTTTTTTTTTTTTTTTTTAATTTTTGATACTTTTTTTTTTTTATTTATGGAAAACCGTGAATCTCGCTCTCCGTCGTCAAAGAAAACGGGTCTGAATGTCTACGTTTTCTGTCGGTTGAAGGGTTGGTGTGGGGAAACTATTCCTTTTCCTGGGATTATATTCTCTTTCTCTCTGTGTGCTTCTTGTGCAGCTTTGCTTCTCTTTGCTCAACAGCCACCACCACGTGAAACCTTTTTCTTTAATTACAACACATGTGACTCTTTTTTATACTTATTCCACAAGGACTTTCGCTGCTGGAGGGACACTTGATAGGTCATTCCTGGTCCATTTTCTGTGAAATCAAAGAGAAAGGGGCGGGGAAACTATATCATTTCTCTTTCAGTACTCGCAGTGGGTCTCATAATTAGTCTGTGTTCGATTGAGCTCTTTCTAAATCCCAGGAAGTATCTTTTTCTATAAAAACCTGTAAATATTGTTAAAGTTGTTGATTTAAAATCATTAATAAAAATAACTAGTTACTTTCTTATCATAGTTCACGATGATAAATTCATTGGCACGCACTGCGCGACGGTTCCGGGAGATCAGGGCGTGTAAAGGATGCAGCAACACCGTGCACGTACAGATTAGATTTACTAGTATATGTGCTTGTACCCGAACATAACCCCCCCCCCCTCTCTCTCTCTCTCTCTCTCTCTTATCGTCCCTCCCTCCCTCCTTCCTTCCTTCCTTTACTCTTTCCTCCCCTCCCTCCTTCATTCCCTCCCTCCCTTCCTCCTTCTCTCCTTTCTTCCCTCCTTCTCTCCTTTTTCCCCTCCTCTCCTTTCTCCCTTTCTTCTCTCCCTCCCTCCCTCCTTCTCTCCCTCCTTCTCCCCCTCCCTCCCTCACACCCACAATCAACCAATACCATAAGAAGCAAAAAGACCTTGCAATTTCTGACCATCCCCTAG
>NC_051388.1:9857727-9860227 GCF_015228065.2 Penaeus monodon
AAATAGCAACAGCTGACACCCCCTACTGCACAGGTCGCGTGATGAGCACCAGAGCTTTCGGCGAAGAGTCAGACCATCATTCCATTTAGTGATGAGGACAGAGAACGAATGCTGTAGCTCACCTCTGCACACACGCACGTTCTTGTGAATATGGACATGCATTTTCGTATCTTTTAAAATCGTTTGTGTATTTATTCATCAATTTATGTATTTAATTGCATTATTATCGTTGTGATTACCGTCCTCCTTCTCGTTATTATTATCATTATTATCATCATCACCATGATCATTTTCATCATCATCATTACTATTTTTACAAACCCCTGCGCAATTATTTTTCTTCTTACTCAAAGCTAATTACGTGCAGAATTACGAAAGGAGAGATAACCTTACGTAATATTGCAAAGCGAAATGGATACAGATTGCAAGAATAGCAACAGCAACGAATCGGGCGCAAAAGTGACTTCCGGGGACATGCGTCTTTGCCGTTCAGTTGGTCTAAATATATCAACTGCATCATCTTCTCTCTCTACCTTTCCCTCTGCCTTCCCTTCTTGCTCTCTCCTTCGTTTTCTCTTTGCATGTGTGTCTGTCTTAGTGTCTGTCTGTCTTAGTGTCTGTCTGTCTTATTGTGTGTGTGTGTGTGTGTGTGTGTGTGTGTGTGTGTGTGTGTGTGTGTGTGTGTGTGTGTGTGTGTGTGTGTGTGTGTCCGTCCGTCTGTCTGTCTGTCTGTCTGTCTGTCTGTCTGTCTGTCTGTCTGTCTGTCTGTCTGTCTGTCTGTCTGTCTGTCTGTCTGTCTGTCTGCCTGCCTGCCTTCCTGCCTGCCTGCCTGCCTGCCTGCCTGTCTGTCTATCTGTCTGTGTCTATCTTCTGGCTTTTGCCTCTCTTAATTTGTCTATTTCTCTCTCCCTCTTCCTCTTCCCTTTTCGCATCCGTGGCGTAACATAAATACACAAACAATCAAACATAAGTGTATAATGAAATAAAGAAATCCGCATTACCAGACAAAGAGTGACTCAACATTCCAACAAGATCTGAGAGCACAGATAACAGGGGGGGAAGAAGAGGTAAAAAGAGATAAAGAAAGGGGGTAAAAAGAAGCAGAAAATAAGAGATTGTGAACGAAAATAGAAGAGGAAAAAGAGGATAAAGGAAAAGGATAGTTAAGGAAATGATAAAGCATACATGATTATTATAAAAGGGAGGAGACGCATACTGGGAATCGCTCTCACATGTTATTACTTCGTTTATCTCTTATTCTCCGTCTTTATTCATCGTTTCTAGTTTCTTCTGTTCCTTTACATCGATCTCCTTCTCTCTTATGCTCATACTCCCCACATTTATTTCTTTTTGCCATTTATTCTTTTCATTAGAAATATCCAGATAAATATTTTAAGTCAGTATACCACTCCTTGTCGAGAAGTGATCTACGCTACCTTTACGCTAACTTGACCCAGGAAATATTTCTACATCTTTCTTTTGGAGATATGCAATAAAATTGGAGAATGCTATTAACTGCAGATTGCGAACGCAGTGAGAAGCTACACGAACACCCAACACGGACCAATCAGCTGTTTTTATAACAAGGGAGGGGCGTGACTGCCTTGCTTAGTTAGCGGAAATGTAGCACATAGTGACGTCACTTTCCGCTTCTGAGAGAGACGTCACAAAATCGCCTCGCAGAAAAAAGGGTTTGGGTAAATTCGTTTTAAGGGTTCTAGGATTTCCCACACAAACATGCTAACAAACAAACAAACAAACAAACACAGACACAGACACACACACACACACAAAGACAACCAAAAGCATCAAGTCCCTCAACACCTACACTACCTCTTCCCCCTTCCAAAAATAATAATGAAAATAAAGTAAATAAATAAACGAAAAATGATCACGCAAGCCCAAAAGAACACGCGGGCAAGTCCACCTGCTAGTTGCCAACCAGTCACTTTAACAACCGAATTTCTCATCCTAGCTCGTCGACGAGGTACATGTGACCCTGGCGAATGGCCTACAAAATAGACAGACATTCACTTTGCATGACGGAACCACATGAGGAAGAAAGGGAACCATCGATTTTGAGAAGGAGATGAGGGAGGAAAGAAGAGTATGAAGAAAGGGAGGAGGAATGGGAAAAGGAGGAGGAGGAGGAGGAGGAGGAGGAGGAGGAGGAGGAGGAGGAGGAGGAGGAGGAGGAGGAGGAGGAGGAGGAGGAGGAGGAGGAGGAGGAGGAGGAGGAGGAGGAGGAGGAGGAGCGAGACGATGACGACGAGGCAGAAAAAAAGTGGAAGAAAGAGAAAAAGAAAATGGAGAAAATCAAGAAGATGAAAATAAATTAGCGAAGAACAAGAAACACGAATCGACGAAATTGAAGCAACGCGAGGTAACAGAGAACACAGAAGAATAGATAAATGAATAAAAAAAAAAGAAAATGAGAGAGAAAGACAGAGATTTGCATTCAGCCCCTTATGGATTCCGGAAACGAGGGACAACACGAAGG
>NC_051388.1:9865227-9870227 GCF_015228065.2 Penaeus monodon
TCTGGCACCGACGCAACAGCCGAAGGAACTTGCGCATCTCGGCAGGCTCTTGTTGTGGCCGTGATCCTCAAACGAAGAAGATTCTGCTTTGTGCGTTTTTTTTATGAGAATATGCAAAGGTAGGCTAAAGTGATATTGCTTTTTTTTTTAGTGTATTCGAAAGTGGGCTTATGCGTATGTTTGGGAAATGTGTTCTTTTCGGAGCGTGGATTTAGGGGAATGTCTGTTAAAAGAAAAGGGGCGAGAGGGAGATTTTTTTTTTTTTTATCCGTTATATCTACCTATTCCCATCTTCTGTATCTAATGTAGTATCTTCACCTCCCTATACACATGTACAAAACTCCAAACACATGTCGCATACTGAAGAAAACGTTGCATACCACCAGTAACATACATTTTTTTTTTTATCTACACAAATACAACACGAAAGTGAACTAACTGTGCTGGATCAGACGCGGGAATCTCATGCATTTGGCCCAGAATCTGTGTTGGATCCGCTTCACCTTAACCCACATCACACTCGACTAGGCGAACGAGCAGCTGTTATATCCTGGGTTATGGAGAACTATGCTTTTTGAAAACTATGCGTTGTATGGGTTCTTTGTAGCCTTTGTTTCTGTTCTCGGGTGTTTTGACGTGTGTGTGTGTGTGTGTGTGTGTGTGTGTGTGTGTGTGTGTGTGTGTGTGTGTGTGTGTGTGTGTGTGTGTGTGTGTGTGTGTGTGTGTGTGTGTGTGTTTGCGCGCGCGTGCGTGTTTAGTATGTGAATGTGTAAAAGGGCATTCAAACCAAATGCGCATGAGTAGAACCTGCTTAAAATTTTCTTACATCTGGTTGACCAAACCTTTCACTTGCCGGTCATCCCACACATCAATCTCTCAGAAGAAAAACAGGGGGAAAAAATTCGCCACTCCAAATATGTATCGCGACATGTAATTACGCTTGAACTATCAGGAATGTCAGCCGTCAGCCGCCATGACACCCAGGGCTACCATTCAGGGGTGCCATCCTAACCAACTCAAAAACTATTTATCATCTTAGTGGCCAAAAATAATCATACAACTCTTAGTAGGCCAACTAAATACATAAACACCGCTTTTTAAATACATTTACATTACGAAAAACAACAACTTTAACCTGTAATCATTTTAACACTAGAAAGTATGCGATGAAAGGCCTGCATAATTTTTTTTTAATTGCCTGTATCAAATTCACTTTCTCTGTAGCTAGTGCTATATGACCTTTGATTCTAGCAAATTTATTTCTTCTAAACATTAACCATTTCTCCGTTGTTAAACGATAGAAGATTCTAGATCCTGCAGTTGACCTCTCGCCTTGCAATACAAAACCCACGATGACTCGATCTCTTAACCACGTAAGCGAGAACGATAGGATGAAAAAAGAAGGAGAAAAAAGAGAGGAAATGACGAAAGGAAACACCAAAACAACAAACAAACACATGAAAAGAATAAAATAAAAACAAAACGGAAAACAAATCTGCTTTCATTTAACCTGAAATAAGCATTGGATCTTGGCTTCTCGATACTTTGAATGATGTCAGGTGAGTGAAGCGACCGGCATTTGCATGTTTTGTAATATTATTCCCACCGCGCAGACACTCAGTGCTTCGGTTTGTGTTTGTTTCCGACACAAATACTGCTGTTGGAGCTGAAGGTTACACCGGGAATTTCTAGCGTGTTTCCGACATGAGAAAAGAGAGAAGGAGAAGGAGAGGGAGATAGAAGAAGAGGGAGAGGGAGATAGGAGAGTGATAAGGAGACGGAGGGAGGGAGGGAGGGAGGGAGAGAGGGAGGGAGGGAGGGAGGGAGGGAGGGAGGGAGGGAGGGAGGGAGAGAAAGAGAAAGAGTGAGAGAGAGAGAGAGAGAGAGAGAGGGGGGGGTGAGGGAGACTGTTGAGAGACTACAAATAAGAGAAAAACGAGACGAGAAACACGAAAAGGAAATGCAAGACCAAAGGAGGGAGTTCACGACGACAAACAATAACAACGGAGGCAATCACAATTAATATCATCCCCCTCCCCCCCCCTTCCCTCCTTCATACAATGTTTCCGTCTCAGCCTCTTCTTCTTCTTCTTCTTCTTCTTCTTCTTCTTCTTCTCCTCCTCCTCCTCCTCCTCCTCCTCCTCTTCTTCTTCTTCTCCTCCTCCTCCTCCTCCTCCTGGCTCAAGGGACCCGAAAACAACTCCACAGGACCGAGACTCGCGCCGGCGGGGTTTGAAGGCGACGGCTGGACCCGGGCCACTTCCGCTCGCCAAAATATAGCGGCAGAATTAGAGCCACAGCGTCGAGGGAGAAGGAGAGGGAGGAGGAGGAAAGGGGAAAGGGAAAGATAGGGAGAGGGGAGAGGGAGATAGAGAAGGGGGGAAGGGGATAGGGAGGGATACGGAATGAGGGGAGGGGGAGGGGGAGGGAGAGACACGTGGGAGTGGGTGTTCTTCCAGGAAACGTAGAGGTAATGATGAAAGATGTATAAATAATCAAGTGAATCCAAAAAGTTGTTAATTATGACATATCTTATCCTTGCGAAAAAAAAATGCATGGCATTGGCTGACTGTTTTTATGGTTGCCATACATGTCGAAGCGAGTAAGTGCGCGCGTGCGTGTGTGTGCCCACAGAGAAAGAAAGAAAGATAGACAGATAGAAAGAGAAAGAGAGAGACAGAGGGAGAGAAAGAATAACTAAATGAAGCCCCACTCACTCTCCCTCCTTCCTTCCAGCGCCCCTTCGCCAATCCCATTAATATGCGACACGGATCTCTGACACATTCCGCCTCACCTTCCTATGACGCAGATTACGTAAGTCTCCCCTTCACCTGCCCACAGAGAACGGGCGAGGCGGCCTTTGTCACCGTAACAATCTGAAGCCAAACTAGGCACTAAAGTTTCTCTCCGTTTGCACGTGTCATTAAATTGATTCCTTGCGGTTACGTGAGAGTGCTTTAGAGAGTGCTGGGTTATTGGTTTTGTTGATTTTCGCGGAAAGGTTTATTCAGTTGTTGGTGTTATCCTCTTTCTTGTTTATCTTATTTAATTATCTGACTATATATTTGGTACACTTTAGTGTATTCGTTGTCTAGTTGTGACTGGGATTATTAGATATTGATCTGTGAGGTTGGCAAATTCTGCAAGTTTAGAGTAGAGCAAATTTGTCATCTCTTAAAAGTCACGTACACCAATTTGTTAATCATGTTTTGAAGTAAAAAGAAACTAAAAAAAAAAAAAAAAAAAAAAAAATCTACCAGTATTAAATGTTCTTCATTTCTACCTGAACATCAATCAGTGGGCATATTATATCATCGTAAAAAATACACGTACAAAGTTTATAGAAGCAAGTGCAACCAATTTAAGAGATCGGTTACACAAGCAAACCTGATAGTTCGAAGCTCGTATTGTATTCACTGTCGTGTAGAAATCATGTGCTTGGGAATGCCATGATTTTAATCTGGTTCTCTCTCTCTCTCTCTCTCTCTCTCTCTCTCTCTCTCTCTCTCTCTCTCTCTCTCACTCACTCACTCACTCACTCACTCACTCACTCACTCACTCACTCACTCACTCACTCACTGTCACTCTCTCTCTATCTCTCCCCCCCCCCTCTCTCTCTCTCTCTCTCTCTCTCACTTCACTCTCTCCTCTCTCTCTCTCTCTCTTCTCTCTCCTCTCTCTCTCTCTCTCTCTCTCTCTCTCTCTCTCTCTCTCTCTCTCTCTCTCTCTCTCCTCTCTCTCTCTTTCCCTCTCTCTCTCTCTCTCTCTCCTCTTCTCTCTCTCTCTCTCTCTCTCTCTCTCTCTCTCTCTCTCTCTCTCTCTCTCTCTCGCTCTCGGACGTCTAGAATAGAGACATGAAAAGGGAGAGAAACAGGAGGAACATTAGGAATACGAAAAGGGAGAAGGAGAAATAAGAATAATCAGAAGAGGAAGATGAGGAAGAGGAAGAGGAAGATGAGGAAGAGGAGACGAAGTAGTAGAAAAGCGAGACAAGAATATTTAAATGCTCCTGTCCTTTAAAAGAGAAAAGAAAAAAAAAATGACTTGCGTGTCATACAGGGTATCTCGCCCCTCCTCCTCCCCCTCCCCCCTGTGTCCTCCCTCTCTCACACATCCACGCCCCCAGCCTCTTCTAAAACAGGAAGCGATGCCATATCTCGTACAGTTAATGATATGCACACTCCCCGTCCTCTAATACGGATATTTTTAAAAATATAAATGTCATCGTGACCAAGTAAAAATATGGTTAAAGGTATGTCATATAGTCTTATGAGCGTTTAAAAAAAGGCGAGGAAATTTACCCAACAGACTTCCTCTAGAGGTGATTCATACAAGCAGACCAGTTGTTCCTTGTACCCCGCCCCCCCCCTTGCCCATCCCTCATCCCCTCCCTACCCACCCCCCTCTCCTCCCCTCTCACACCCTTTAAGCAACACAAACACATACATGCATGTACCACGCATATAAAAACACAGACGTGCGCACAAACATAAATACACATACGCAGTTAAAGAGATAAATAAGTATATAAATAAACACACACGCATAAGGGCGCACATACACAAATACACACACACACACAGACTCAGGAAAACAGAGACAGACAGACAGACACACACACACACACACACACACACACACACACACACACACACACACACACACACACACACACACACACACGCACGCACGCACGCACGCACTGGTACACACGACCCTCTTAATACAAGGCAATCATGCCTAACAGGTTATATACTGCTGGAATGTTGTCACTGTTTTGATGAAGTACTTATCATGGCTTTGTCGATGCGTCTGGCACTTTTTCCTTTTTTAATTCTATATGTAAAAAAATAAATCCTTTTTTTGGCACTTGTACATTTTTTTTTTTTTAAGAATGTTCTTTTTTAGGACCGCATCTCGTTTGATTTTTTGTTTCTATTTCTTTTTTCTATTCTGTTGTTTATGGCGCAGTTGGTGATGACATCTTCAGAATTATGTCT
>NC_051388.1:9887727-9895227 GCF_015228065.2 Penaeus monodon
AAAATATATAACTTTGATTTGGGGTTTGCTTAAACGAAGTTCAGTATCTAATATCGAAGTTTTGAACGTAACTGTATTTTCATAATTATCGAGGCAGGTTATGCTATTCTATTAGAAAAAAAAATCCTCTATATTAACCATTCCACTTTAAGACACACTTTTCTTTTTTAAATCAAGAATATATATATATATATTTTTTTTAGATATTTTCGTGTTTTTTTTCCTCCCCATCTATTTCCTTTAACCAAATTTGCATCTTTATCACACTTCTTTATCAAACTCTTCCCTATTCTTAAACACCTTAAGTTTTTCCTCCAATCTCGTAGTGTTACAGGAATCTTGACAACGCCATGAGAAAACACACACGCAGTTTGGTATTTCAAAGCCCTGCCTAGCGAGGAGGTACATGAATAAACGAGTAAATTCAACGTAACAACAACAACAACAACAACAATAACAACAATAATAACAACAATAACAATAACAACAACAACACAATAACAACAACAACAATAATAATAATAACAACAACAACAATAACAATAACAACACAATAACAGCAACAATATTAATTAGTAATTGTAACCATAAATGAAACACAAGTGACATACCCAAGAGCTATAAGAAACATAATATTCAGATAACGTGTTTTTTTATGTGAATAAATAGATAAATAAAACAATAAAATTGAAAACGAACTTAGAGAGACAGACATATACAGAAAAAAATATATATACAATTAACAGAATATAAAAAAATAAAAACAAAACCCGAAACAAATAAAAGTGGAAAAAAATATTATGAAGATTATGTTGACATTCGTACAAAACAAAAAAAAAAAAATTGAACAACTGAAGTATTAACAAATAAAACAAAATAAGAAAAATAGCAATGGATTGGAAAATAATAAGAGTGTAAATAGACGAAACAAAGCAAAAAGAAGAAGAAATATATATATATATATATATATATATATATATATATATATATATATATATATATATATATATATGTGTGTGTGTGTGTGTGTGTGTGTGTGTGTGTGTGTGTGTGTGTGTGTGTGTGTGTGTATATAATATAAAATATGTGTGTGTGTGTGTGTGTGTGTGTGTATGTATATATATATATATGTATATATATATAATATGTGTATGTATATATATATATATATATATATATATATATATATATATATATATATATATATATATATATATATATATATGTGTGTGTGTGTGTGTGTGTGTGTGTGTGTGTGTGTGTGTGTGTGTGTGTGTGTGTGTGTGTGTGTGTGTGTGTATGTGTATGTGTGTGTATATATATATAATATATATATATATATATATATATATATATATGATATATATATGATATATATATGGATATATATGGATATATACAATGGATATATATGTATAAATATATATATATAATATAGTTTACAAATATACTCTCTTATCAACAATATTAAGAAATATTATAACTAACGAAGACAGTGACAAATGAAAAAAAAAAAAAAATAATAATAATAATAATAATAATAAAAAGCAAAAATATTCCTGAAACACGTGACGAATAAAAATTATAAACTAATACAACAAAAATGGAAATAATAGTGACACGAAAGAATGTAACAAATAAAACTGATAACCAATAAATATAATAACAATAATAATAATAACAAGCAACGAATAACACAGACACACATCGAGGAAAAAAACAAAGGACGTGCAGGAAATTAAGAAAAAAAATACATAAAGAAAGAAAAAGAAGACAAAGAAAGAACGAAAGAAAAAATAAAACAAGGGCAAATAAACAAAACAAAAGACAAACAAAGACAACACAAACAAACAAACAAGGAAACAAGAACTACAATGATAAAAATATTAAATAAAGGCACGAACCCACAAGGTCAAACCAACATAAGAAGCATAATAAAGATAACTGATGATGTGGAGGCGGATAAAGATAATGATAATGATGACGATAATAATGATAACTGCCAATAATTGTTAAAAGTAATAACAATAATAACAATAACAATAATAATAACAATAATAATAATAATAATAATAATAATAATAACGATAATATCAACAACAACAGTCATAATAACAATAATAATAATGATATTGATGATAATAATAATAATAATAATAATAATAATAATAATAACAATAATAATAATGATAGTAGCAGTAGATGCTACTACTGCTACTACTACTAATGACTATAAGAATAACAAAATATTAATAACAACAAAAATTATAATGATAATAACAATAATAATAACAACAACAACAACAAAAACAACGATGATAACAATAACATGATAATAATAACAACAACAATAATAATAATAATAATAATAGTAATAAATAATAATAAAAACAATAATAATAATAACAGTAATAATAATAATAATAATAATAATAACAATAATAATAATATGGAGAAGAGGGATGATGATGATGATGATGATGATGATGATGATGATGATGATGATGATGATAATAATAATGATGGTAATAATCTCATCAGAAGGCAATAAGGTCACAAAACAAAACAAGTAAGGTCAAAGACATGGTAAGGTCACACACAGAGCACTAAGGTCAAAGACAGATAACAAGAGAGGTCACACACAGAACACAAGATCACAAAAAAAGCTCACAAATAAATAACAAAAGACAAGCTCACAAATAAATAACAAAAAACAAGTAAGGTCACAAACAATAACAAAACAAGTAAGGTCACACATAATAACAAAAAATAAGCAAGGTCACACATAATAACATAAAAACAAGGTCAGACTTTACCCGGCAAAACGACGCGCTCCTCCAGAAGGCCGGTCGTTCGGGGAAACTTCGGTCCTTCGCCACACAACACAGGTCAAACACGGACAAAGCCCAGGTCAAGCCAGGTCAAGCCGGGTCAGGGATGGGGCGGGCACACGGAGGAGAAGGGAGGAGGGGGAGGGGGAGGGGGTGGAGAGGTGGAGGGAGGGAGGAAGCGAAATAAGTTAATTAACAAAAGAAAGAGAAAAATAGGACGTGGTATTGAATATTTTTTTTTTATATAGAAAAGGTCCGAAGGTTGAAAAATATAAAAATGAGTTTTTGGAAATTCTAAGGAGGAAAGATCGTACTAATGCTATTGAAACTAAATATAATATAAAAACACAAACATTATAAAACACTGGCAAAATAAATGGATAAAAGACGTACAAGAAACCACAAAAACTCTAATTTGACAGCAACAAAACAACAATAAATATGACAACATGATAAACACGACACAACAAAAATTGTAATGATAGTAATAGCAGTGGTAATAGTAGTAGTAATAGCAATAATAGCAGTAGTAGTAAAAATAGTAGTAAAGTAGTAGTGGAGGCAAAAAAAGGAAAATAATAAAACAAGATTTTAAAAGCAATGGTTGTAGTTTCATGTAATATTCTCTAAGTCTGTCTGTCAATGGATCCTTACTATCGGAATATGTCAAAACTATTTATTTCATAAGTCTTCAATCTAATATCACTTAATTGTTTATATTACTACCAGCATATGCATTTGCAAAATCAACCAATTACTGCACGGTTTATTTTACGAGAAGAAAATATTTACGAATTGCAGAAAAAAAACTATCATGAATTTCTGAATATGTGCAAGTTATTCCCATTTTCTCATACTCATTTACAAAGAAAACGCAGCATCTGCAGGAAAACTATACCAATTAACTTTGTTTCAAGTCGAAATGCACAGTTTGCCTCCTCCGCAAGCACACATACATATTTCCTTCCCTTCTCCCTTTTTCTTTCTTCCTACCCCTCTATTTAACTATGTCCCTCTGTTTCTCTCTCTCTCTCTCTCTCTCTCTCTCTCTCTCTCTCTCTCTCTCTCTCTCTCTCTCTCTCTCTCTCTCTCTCTATCTGTGTGTGTGTGTGTGTGTGTGTGTGTGTGTGTGTGTGTGTGTGTGTGTGTGTGTGTGTGTGTGTGTGTGTGTGTGTGTGTGTGTGTGTGTGTGTGTGTGTGTGTGTGTGTCTGTCTCATTGCTTTTCTTTCTTTCTCTATCTCCCCTCCTCTCCCTCTCCCTCTCTCCTTCCCCTCTCTTTCTTTCTTCCTCTAACTCCTCCTCCGCCTCCCTCTTCCCCTCTCCCATCCCTTTCTTTCCTTCATTCTCTATCTACCTTTCCCTCCTCCTCTCCCTTGCAATGAACCCTCAAACCTTCCAAATGAAAAAACGAAAAAAAGCTTAACTAGACATAAATAAATAAATAATACACAACGGAGGGCCGACATACCCCCTCACAGAGAACCCAAGCATAACTTCATCACTTATGCATTTATACAACGGAGTACAATGAGGTATGGATGGGAGAACACGAATATTTAATCGTGATGCCACCTTTTTCGTCATTCCAAATCACCACATTGACAGATACATTTTGGGTGGAATTTCCTTACCTGTAGGTAGGTAGGTAGGTAGGTAGGTAGGTAGGTAGGTAGGTAGGTAGGTAGGTAGAGAGAGAGAGAGAGAGAGAGAGAGAGAGAGAGAGAGAGAGAGAGAGAGAGAGAGAGAGAGAGAGAGAGAGAGAGAGAGAGAGAGAGAGAGAGAGAGAGAGAGAGAGAGAGGTGAATACATGATAATAAAATGACGTCAAAGATAACTTACCTGTACAAAGCTTCTCTCCTTCCGGACTCCTCTATCTCCTTTTTTATTCTCCATTTTTGTTTTATCGAAGTTCCTCCTCTCCGTTGATGATGTTTCTCTCGTTTTCTTCACTTGACGTTTTCTCCACTTTTATATTTTTATTACTATTATACCTTTTTTGTATAGGTCGATATATCACAGACACTTCCTGACACCATGTGATGAATAGTAAGCAAATAATTGCTTTGAAAGACGTTTCTATACGATTTTTCTTTCTGAATTAACTTATATCTAAATAAATAAAAAAAAAACAATAGTTCCTCCTTAGGCAGAGAATTCCACACTTCACACTAGCAAACCATAGGTGACATCACTCTCTTTCTCCTTCTCGCTCTCTTTCCTTATATATATATATATATTTAACGACTCACTTCCCAGAACCTCTTCCGTTTCTTCTTATTTCTTATTTTATTTTGCTTCAACGCCGTCAACGACACGTTCAGAACAAGCTACCCGGTGAACGTCGACTTCTCCTTCTTTCCCTTCTCTCCTCTTCTTCCTCTTCTTTTGTCCTATTCCTTCATCAAACTTTCAACTCCCGTTAAATTCGTCTTCTACTCCTCCTCCTTCTGCTTCTGCTTCTTCTGTCCCTGCTTCTGCTTCTGCTCCAAGGAGGAACAAGTCGATTTCGTTGCTCTCTCTCGCGAGCGTCGTTGGGTATTCGAAGGCAAGCAAGCGCGCGGAGGAAGGCGGTCTCCTCTTCCAGCACCCGGCACCTGCGGGAGGAGGACGGGGGTGAGTAGGGGTGGTGGGGGTGGGGGTGGGGGTGGTGATGGAGGTGGAGGTGGAGGAGGTGGAGAAGGTGGTGGGGGTGGTGGTGATGGAGGTGGAGGTGGAGGAGGAAGAGGAAGAAGAGGAAGGGGAGAAGAAGGAGGAAGTGAAGGAGGAGAGGTAGAAGGAGAAAGAGGAGGAGAAGAAGAGGAAAAAGTAGAAGAGGAAGAGGAAGAAGTGTTTGAAAAGAAGTATGAGAATTAAGAAGAGAACGGAAAGATGAAGAGGAAAATGAAAAATCAAATGAATAAAAAAAAAAAAGAAAAAAAGAAAAGAAGAAGAGGAGGAGGAGGAAGAGGAGGACGAGGACGAGGAGGAGGAGGAGGAGGAGGTGGAGGAGAAGCAAGAGGGGGAGGAAGAAGAAGAAGGAGGAGGGGGAGGAAGAAGAAGAAGAAGAAGAAGAAGAAGAAGAAGAAGAAGAAGAAGAAGAAGGCGAAGACGGAGAAGTAGAAGAGGAAGAAGAAGATGGAGAAGGAGGAGGAGGAGGAGGAGCACGATAATTATTAGAAGGCGGAGGACGAAAGGTTATTGTGATGTCTTGATTAAGGCATGGATAAGTCTAGCTCGGAACAAATACTAGATGCTTCTATCTATAGGTCTGTGTGTGTGTGTGTGTGTGTGTGTGTGTGTGTGTGTGTGTGTGTGTGTGTGTGTGTGTGTGTGTGTGTGTGTGTTGTGTGTGTGTGTGTGTGTGTGTGTGTGTGTGTGTGGTGTGTGTGGTGTGTGTGTGTGTGTTGTGTGTGTGTGTGTGTGTGTGTGTGTGTGTGGTGTGTGTGTGTGGTGTGTGTGTGTGTGTGTGTGTGTGTGTGTGTGTGTGTGTGTGTTGTGTGTGTGTTGTGTGTGTGTGTGTGTGTGTGTGTGTGTGTGTGTGTGTGTGTGTGTGTGTGTGTTGTGGATGGTTTGTGGTGTGCGTGTTTGGTGTGGTGTGGTGTGTAGGGTGTGCGTGTGGTGTTGTGGTTGCTGCTCGTGTCTCACGTTTATGTTTATGCGTGTACATGTGTTTGTGTGCGATTACACAGCTTCTGCCTACAGGTATTTACATGTGCGTAAATGCGTGTGTTTCTTATATAAGCCCTGTCAACATAATCACACATCCCCACTTTCTGTGTCTCCCGATCGAGGCCAATAAGCAGTCGTGGCACCAAAATATCACAGCATTGCGGCTTCGCTTTATTCTAAGGTCACACACTCGCAAACACACACACACACATATACATAAACATACTGAGAGATATAAAGATATGTGCAAAGAGATAGCCACCTAACCACCCACAGGATCCACACACTCACACTCACACACACACACAAATGCAGGCCATCCTCTCTCGGCCAGTCGCATCCCCGGGCGAATCTCAACACCAGGTTCTCCACCAAAGCAACCACGGTTGTTGTTGCTTCACCATGGGCCCTAAATACGTATCACAGAGCCACGCCGCCGCCGCATCTCAGCCTCACGCTCACCCAGCCTCTCTTCCCTCCCTGTCCCAGGCATACCAACCCCTCGACGCCCTTCTGCTCTCCCTCCCTCACCTCCCTCGCTCCTCACCCTAGCTTCTCACGGGCGTGTTTCCTAAGTCTGTGGAGAGAAACACCCTCAGGTGACGGCGACGCCCCACACCAGCGAGGACACGAGAACGGCACAACACAGCCACACGGGAGCTACTGTCTACGCGAGGTTTGTGTGCTAGACTCAAAGGAGTTGGTGGGAAGGGAGCCAAGTGGCACAGACCGCGGGTGCCTACGCGCTCGAGGGGCGCTTCCACGCTCTTCGGTGGGGCGATCTTAGCGACTCGGCGGGAGGGGGGAGGGGGAGTGAGGGGGAGGGGTAGGGATGGGGATAGAAGGGGGAGCAGGGAGGGGGAAAAGGGATAGAAGGGGGAAGAGGGAGGGGGAAAAGGGGAGGAGGTGGAGGTAGAGGGGGATGGGGAAGGGTGTTGGGGATGGAGATATGTGGGAAAGAGGAAAGGAAAAAATGGGGAAGGGGGGAGTTAGAGGAAGGACGGGATCGAGAAAAATATA
>NC_051388.1:9900227-9910227 GCF_015228065.2 Penaeus monodon
CTTTCCCATTTCTCCTCCCCCCGCAAGTTTCTCTCTTTCTATTTTCCTTATCCCCCCCTTCTTTCTTGTCTCTCCTCTTCCCATTCTTGTCTTATGCCTCCCATCTCTTCTCTCTCTTCTACCTTTTTTCTTTCCCGTCTCTCCTCTCCTCTCTCTCCCCTCATACTTCCCCCCCTCTTGACCTTCTCTCCTGTCCCCCTCTGATCTCGTCTTTCTTTCTTTCCTTCTTACCTCCCGTCTCTTCTCTTCCCTCTTTTATCGTTTGCCTCGCTTCTCTCATCATACATCTCTCCTTCTCTCTTCTCCCCTCTCTCATCATGTAAGTTTCCCTCTTTCCCGTCTCTCTTCTCCTCTATCTCTATTCCGTCTCTCTTCTCTCCTCTAGTCGACTTCCTTTTCCCTTATTTCTTCCCTTCTACTATATCCTTTACTTTTTCTTATCTCCTCTCACCTTTCCAAGGCCTTCTCTCGTCTCCCTCCTCCCCTCTCTCATATCCACACCCTTCTTACCTTTCCCCTTTATCCTCTCCCTCCTGCCACTTCTCCCCTTCTTCCAATTCTCCCTGCTCCCCCATTCCTTCCCTCCCTTCTCCTATCTCCCCTTCTACCCTCTTTCTTCTCTCCAAATCCTCCCAAGTAACCAACATTATGGTTGATTTAAGTGCCAGAGGCGCAATTTACCTCACGGGGAGAAGCTTAGGAAAAAAAAGTAGAATATTTTAATTGCTAATATTCTGGTTATCATGCCACTGATGATGATGATGATGATGACATTGGTGGGATGGAATATAAGTTGTGATGTAAAGGTTATGAAGATGATAACACTACTAGTGGTAAGGTAATAGTTGTTAGTTGTAAGAGTTGTGGTTGTACTAGTAGATGTAGAAGTGATGATAGTAATAGTAACGACAATAATGATGATAATAGTGATAATAATAATAATAATAATAATAATAATAATAATAATAATAATAATAACATTATTTATTAATAATATTGACAAAAATAATAACAATAATAATCATAACAATAGAAATAGCAGTAATAATAATAATAATAATAATAATAATAATAATAATAATAATAATAATAATAATAATAATTACAACATTAATAATGTTGATGATAATAATAATGATGGTGATGAAGATAATACAGACGGATATCAAGGATTATCAGTAATGATAAACTTCAAAATAATAACATTCTGAGAAGGTTTCAAGTTCGAAATCATAAACGCACGGGAGCGCTTTCCCTCGCCGCTCCGAAGCTCCATAACACCGTTTCGAGAGGCTCGGTTAACAGGATCAAGAGACAGAGTCAGCCAGGAAGAGGTTTGGATGCGATAACATCAAGGGCTGGACACAAACTGGATACTATGGAGTCAGAGCTTTATACAAAGTGAAGTGTCCTTGGCGAAACGTTGGATATTTAGGCAGATAAATAGAAATCTATTGTTATCATTTTCGTGATTGCTATTAATTGCTGTTATTTTGCATTAAAGTTCCTGTAATTGTTGTTACTAATGCTATCACTTTCATAATTAGCAATGGCCAATTACTATTAGAACTGGTTGAAGCTATTGTATCGTTCGGTTGTTTTCATTTTCATCATTATAATTATCATTATCATAATTGAAATCATCATCGTGGATATATTGATGTAGAGAGCGAGAGAATATACCTGTTATCTTTCCCTATTTCTCCATAAAACACACACATGCGTGTATACACACATGCGTGTGTGTGCGCGAGTGTGTGCGCGTGTGCGTGCGTGTGTGTGTGTGTGTGTGTGTGTGTGTGTGTGTGTGTGTGTGTGTGTGTGTGTGTGTGTGTGTGTGTGTGTGTGTGTGTGTGTGTGTGTGTGTGTGTGTGTGCGTGCGTGCGTGCGTGCGTGCGTGCGTGCGTGCGTGCGTGCGTGCGTGTGTGTGTGCGTGTGTGCGCGCGCGCTCGTGAGCGTATGTCTGTGTGAATTCTTTCCTACACACACACTCACAAAGCACATCAAACGGCAACCAAAGAAGTGATATTGGTATTACCAAAAGACAATTCATGCCTGTTCACTTCCTCCACAGAAAAAAGGGACGGACTGGCAACTCAGCGAAGGATCCGATATCAGATTCCAGTTTTTACAGTCACAAGTGGGCGTACCTCGGACAGTACCGCCCTTGCCTCCCTCCCCCCTCCCCTCCCCACTTCGTATGCGTTTCTGGTTCTCTATGATGTTTTGTTCTTGAATCTGATTCTTTATTAGATTTTGTTCATACCATTAAAAAGTTCTTTTTATTATTTTTTTAAATTTTGTTATGGTTGTAATTGTTTCGTTGTTTTAATAACTAAAGTTATTATTTCTTTAACTATTATCATTAATTTTATTGATAATGATATTACTATCATGAATACAAATGAAAGTATTGTAATCTTAATGCCGCCCCCCCCCCCAAAAAAAAAAAAAAAAATAATGATAATATAATATAATATAATATAATAATAATAATAATAATAATAATAATGATAATGATAACAATAGTTATAATAATAATTATAATAAATAAATAATAAAAATACTGATCCGTCAAAATGTCTATACGAATATTTTTTTTATTGCATCTTTTCAGAATGGGTCTCCTTTTCAACAAAAGTAAATTTTCGTTATTATTCAACCAGCTGTCTGTCACACACTTATCTTTTCCCGGTGATAATAATAACAAATATCAAGCAATAATACCATTGGTATCTTTTGTTAGTATCATTAGTGTTATCATTTCATATCATTATCAGAATGAATAACAATAATGATAGTAAAGATGATGATGATGATAATAATAGTAATTATAAGTGATAATAATAATAATAAAAATAATAATAATAATAATGAGAATAACAACAAGAACAACCATAACACTAAATACAAAATCTCTGAAGCAAACACGACTGGCATACTTGGCCACTGATCCGGTCACAAAGTAGTATTATATACGAGAAGGTGCATGTTCAAAGGACAGAGCAACTTAAGCTAGCAACTTAGACCCATTGCTCCCCTCCCCCCCCATTTCCCCAGCGAAGACACATTCCGTGCCGCCCCTCCTCCTCCTCGCTACTCCCCTCTTCTTCTTCTTCTTCTTCCCTCCTCCTCCTCCTCGTCCTCCACCATCCCTCCTCCTCCTCCCTACTCCCCCACCACCCCTCCTCCTTCCTCCTCCCCCAACGCCCCTCCTCCTTCCTCCTCCCCCAACGCCCGTCCTCCTCCTCCTCCCTCACCGCCCCTCTTCCTCTCTCTCTCTCTTACCATTCCTTTCTCACTCTCTCCTTCCCTCCCCCCCCTCTCTCTCTCTCTCTTTCTCTCCCCCACCATTTCTCTCTCCTCTCTCTCTCTCTCTCTCTCCCTCCCTCTCTCTCTCTCCCCCCCCCCTCTCTCTCTCTGTATCTCTCCTCATTCTTCCTATCCTCAGACTGACAGCGTTCCCCCACCTTCTCCCCTCCCCATGCCCTCGAGCCAGATGCAGTGTTCCCCTCCCCCCTCCCCCACCTCCCTAACTAAGCACATAGCGTTCCCCTCCTCACCTCCCCTCCCTCCCCTAACCTCCTCTCCTTGCCTAAGGATGTTGCGTCCCTCCCTTCCCCCCTCCCTGCCTCAATACAATGTGTTCTCCCTTCCCCTCCTCTCCTCCAACCCCACCCTCCCTTTTCTGCTCCATCCCTCCCTCTCCTCCACCCCTACTCTTCCCTCCCCCTCTCCTCCACCCCCACCCTTCCCTTTCTCCTCTTTCCCTCCCTCTCCTCCACCCCTACCCTTCCCTCCCCCTCTCCTCTACCCCCCCTCCCCTCTCTCTCCCACCCCCTCCCTTCCCTCCCCCATCTCCAGTGCTCCTTAAAATGCCACTCATAAGCCTGGGGAAGATCAGCTGCTCTTTGCTCCGAGTCTGGTGACGTGCTATAGGCATTCGTTTATCTTCGTATTTTATTCACTATTCTGTGTTTCTCACTGTGCTTTTTTTTCCTCGAGTTTGTTTGTTTGTAGTTTTGTTCTGACTGTCCTATCGCAACGATGACTGTGCTTGCTGGTTAATTCTATGTCTTTGTCTGTAGCTGCTTAAGAAAAAAACAAATACATGCAAATAAAAGCAAATAAACGTCTCTCCCTGAGGTATATGAGACATTGTTCAATTTTATGTGTCGTTTGCACAGAACGAACAAGGCTATAATTTATTGTTGTTGCTGTTGTTGTTACTGTTATTTTGGGTCAGAAGATACAAATGCATGGCATCTCGAACGCGCCCAAACACAGCACAAGCACTGAGAACTGCCCCCCCCCACTCCCTACTCCACGCAGACAATACACTCCCAACGACTACAGTTCGAAGTAAACAAAACTTTGGGGTAGCACCCACCTACACGCACGCACGCACGCACGCACACGCAAGCGGCCATACAACACGGAGGCGTTTCTGCGGCGCGACTTCCTATTCGGTACCTGAAGCGGACCAAAAGCACATTCGAAAGCGAATATGTGCTGGCTTGCTTGCTTGACGATCGTCTCGCGTGCCCCGTGGCGTGGGCGGGGGGCACACGTGGGCGTACCTGTGAGTGTGGGCGTTTCTGCTCTCGGATGGGCGGGGACGCGAGGGGACGCTCCTCCGACCTCCACTACAGGCGGTGACTAGCCCGGCACTGAGCTCGGCGCGCTGGCAGTGTGCCATTGCCCTGTACTTCTTCCTGCCCGTGCCCGCCCGCCCTCACGGCCTCCCTCCCTCCCTCCCTCCTGCCCTGCGATGGATACCCGCCCTCCCGGCTCCTTCCCTCCTGCCCGTGCACTCCCTCCCTCCCCGCTGTCCTTCGCTAGCTGCCCCTCCTCCCTCCCACGCTCCCCCAGTCCCTACCTTGCCATGGATACCCTCCCTCCCTCCCTAGCTCCTAGCCCCCAGAAGATAACCTCCCTTCCTCCTACCCTTCCCCTCCCTCCTTCCCACCTAAGGAATGCCCTCCGCCCTCCCTCTCTCCCCTCCTTCGTATCTGTCCATCCCCGCCCTTCTATCCGCGCCCATCCTCTGCCTCTCTGTCAGCCCTCCCCCCCTCCCGCTGGCCTACCCTCCCTGACGATGCCCTGCCGCTATGCCCTTCTTCCACCGTATCGTTCTTTTCATGTATTTCTCTTTTCCTCCCCCCCCCCTCTCTTTCTTCCTTTCTCTTTTCGTCGCCTCTGTTCTCTTTTCTTCTTGTTTCTTTTCCCCATCCCTCCTCTGTATCTCTGCCCCTCTCTTCCTCCGTTTTTTTCTTCTCTTCTATTGTCTCTTTTGCAAACAGTCTACTATGACGTTGCAAAAAGCACCAGGGAGAAGTTTTTATCAATATGTATTTTTTCTTTTTCTTTATAATCGCTTCACCTGCTTTACACGTGTCAGCTGAATGTCATAAGCTGTAAAAGCGCTTGAATTCATGCGTGTGTGTGTGAGGTGTGTGTGAGGTGTGTGTGTGTGTGTGTGTGTGTGTGTGTGTGTGTGTGTGTGTGTGTGTGTGTGTGTGTGTGTGTGTGTGTGTGTGTGTGCGTGCGCGTTAGTGTATGTTTATGTGTGCGTGGGTGTGCAATGCGTACATATATACGTGTTTGTGTTTATATGAATGTATGTATGTACTGTGTATATATATATATATATATATATATATATATATATATATATATATATATATATATATATATATATATATGTATGTATGTATGAATATATGAATGCATATATATGTGTGTTTGTGTTTAAATGTGTGTGTGTGTGTGTGTGTGTGTGTGTGTGTGTGTGTGTGTGTGTGTGTGTGTGTGTGTGTTAGATCCCGCATGGACGCACTTCTCTTCGTCCTGACTAGCGGTCTAGAAGCAGCAAAGTTACCCCCCACTCACCCCCCCCATCACCCCCCTTGAGTCTTGAAGAAACCCACAGTCAACACGTCTGCAACACGTCCAATTACATGCGCTGCCTGCAAGATGAGAAAGATTTCCTCGTCAGTCCTCACCTACGGAAGTCCGCTACTGATCTTTCTTAAACCCAAGGCTTAGGAATGAGCGCGCGTGTGCGCACCCACACCCACACACACATACATACATATGTATATATGTATATTTTATATATTTATGTGTGTGTGTGTGTGTGTGTGTGTGTGTGTGTGTGTGTGTGTGTGTGTGTGTGTGTGTGCGTCTGTGGGGGGGGGGGGGGATTGACGTTTATATGTGTATAAATATCAATCAATAAACAAACAAACAAATATAGTACTGGTATAATAAAATAACTAATACTGATATCAAGTACACAAATCGAAGAACCGACGTACAAAAGGCATTTAAGGGTTAACTAAACAATTCTAAATGTTATAAAATCTTTATTCTTTGTTCTGATGTATTATAGTGCCTTAATTAAGAACACACCTTCCATTAGGAAGAAATGGCGATCAAGTCTACCTTTATCTTGCTTTTTCATCCAGACTCTTTAAAAAAATTCTGTCTTGCCTTTCAATAATAATGATTTCCTGCAAATGGGTACAGCCCAATAAATGATCGCATTTTAAAAGTCAGAATACAAGCAAAACCTCATAACATTAGTATTATACAATACATTGTTCCATCACCACCCAAGACACTTGTACACGTGGTTTTCATCAGACAAAAGAACACGCAACCAAATTGACTACATTGTGTTGAACCAAAAATGGAAAAGTTGCATAAAAAATGCCAAGACAAGACCTGGTGCCGACTGCAACAGTGACCACCAACTACTAACTATCGACTTTAAAATAAGACTCTAAAAGATGGAGCGTCCAACACCACCTCTAAAGCTCGACTACAAAACTCTTGATAACAATTACAGAATTAGTGTCAAACAAATTTGAATTGCTCAATCAATGTAAAAATGATAAAACACCAAATGAGTTGTGGGAAGAAGGAAAAGAACTGCTGAGCGCTGCTTAAGAAACTATAGCCAAAAAAAAAAGACAAATTCTCCCTGGATACCTGAAAAAACACTAAGTGAAATTGAAACAAGAAGATGCCTAAAATCAAAGGGTATCAATAATCCAGTTGAAAAAGTAATTTACAAAAAACAAAATACAAAAATTCAAAGATTATTGCGACTAGATAAGGAAAAATATTTAAATGAACATTGCCAGAGAATTAAAACTGTTCTATCAATAAGACAACTAAAGAACTCTACCAAGGAGTACGAAACATCACACGAAAATTTAAACCTACAATGGACACTATCAAAACTGAAGATGGACTTGTTTTATGTGATGGAAAAGAAGTCAAAGATAGATGGAATCAATATTGTTCCAACCTAAACAAAAAGAATAAAGATCTAACAACAACATTAATTAGACTCAATGACAACGAAGATGAACCACCGCCACTGCTAGACGAAGTTATAAAAGCCATAAAAGAAGTAAAGAATAACAAGAGCCCGGGAATAGATGAAATAACAGCAGAACTAATTAAGAATGCTGGCGAAAATGTTGAATACTTCTTCTACAAACTCTGTACAAAAATATGGAATAAAAGATGGCCAGAAGACTGGGTAAAATCAATCTTTACTCCCATACCTAAAAAAGGTGACGCACTCCAATGCAACAATAACAGGACAATTGCATTAATAAGTCACAGCAGCAAACTGAAAGAATGAAGTTGAAGTTAAGAGAAGAAATTGCAGACAAACAAGCAGGTTTTCGCCCTGGAAAAGGTACCAGAAACCAAATTCTAAATCTGAAATTGATCATAGAGAAAAACAGAGAACATCAGAAAGACCTATACCTATGTTTCATCGATTACTTGAAAGCTTTTGATACTGTTGATCACGATATCCTCTGGAATAACATGAACGATATGAAGTTTCCAAAACACATCATCCAACTAATAAAAGACATGTATGACCAACAACAAGCGATTGTAAGAACCACTTATGGGTTGACAGAATGGTTCGAAGTCAAACAAGGAGTGCAAGGTTGCATTCTGTCTCCGCACCTCTTTAACATATATTCTGAAGCAATTATGAGAGGTGCTCTAGAGAATTTTGAATGAACTGTAGATGTTGGAGGATACAAAATATCAAATCTAAGGTACGCCGATGATATAGTTTTAATTGCCAGCAGTATCACTGAGAATGATTACCTAAAAGAGGTAACACCGGCACTCTCCGTGGAAAGGAACTGGGGACCCTACCACGTACTCACTCCAAGAGCATCACAACATGAAAACTACAATTAAGTATCATGCTGTGACCCACGGCGGCTCAGACATGAACCTACTGTTAAAAGAAGAAGTATCACTGAACTACAACAACTACTAGATAAAGTTAGAGAAGCAAGCGAAAAGGCTGGCTTGTTTCTTAATGCCAGGAAAACTAAGATCATGAGAAGCAAGCGAAAAGGCTGGCTTGTTTCTTAATGCCAGGAAAACTAAGATCATGAAGATTCAAAGATAACCGACAATGAACAATGATGAACATGTTACAATCAATGGAATGGTTGCGGAAAATGTGAAAGAGTTCACTTATCTTGGAGCTGTTTTAACTAATACATATGATGATTCACCGGAGATAAAAAGAAGAATTACCATTGCCAAAAATGCCACAGTTGTCTCAATAACATCTGGAAAGACCGAAGCATTACCTTACGGACAAAGCTGAGGTTATTGAACTCATTAGTTTTCCCAATTGCATCATATGGTTCTGAGTGTTGGGTGCTGAAGAAGATAGACAAGAAAAAGATCAATTGTTTTGAAATGTGGTGTTACAGACGAGTACTATGTATTAACTGGACAGAGAAGAAAACGAATGATGAAATGCTGAGAAAAATAAATTGTAAAGACCGGCTGTTGGACATCTTGAACAAAAGGAAAATAAAGTTTATTGGTCATGTGATGAGAAGTAAAAGTATTGAGAAAAACTTGCTGACAGGGATGGTGATAGGAAACAGAGGAAGAGGCAAACCGAAGACAAGACTGAGCGACAACATCAAAGATATTTGCGGGCTGTCGATGGTACAAGTGGAAAGAAAAGCGCAAGATTGAGTTGAGTGGCGAAGGATGGTGGAGAGGTCCACAGTTGCTCAAACATGAGCATACCGTTATTGATGATGATGATAGTAACATTTATCGCTGTTCTGATGATGATGATGATGATGATAAAAATCACCGCATCGCTGTTATGTTAATGATAATAATTATAATAAAAATCACCGCACCGCATGTTTCTTTCTTTAATCAATAAAAAAAATTGTGAAGTTGTTCATACATACAAGTTAAAAACATTAATTAAAAAAAATTATGCAATACAGTAAGTTGTACTTGATATATAATATCTAGTTGTACTGAATTACAATTTGGCGTCAATATTTTCGCGAGGTTTCCTTGAGGAACCGGTTTACATGGTGCTGCTTTGATGCTAGATGTTAAGCTTCTTTTACCGCCAACTTACCGCTTTCCCATAACGAATTTCAAGCTGGTCAAGGCACAAGCAGCAAGCCGTTTGCACGATGCTGGTAAAATACGCGTTTTCGAGCAGTGCCACGCGGCATGGCGTCGGGGGAGGATGTGCTGCGAGCCGCTGTTGCACCTTGAGCAAGGGAGCTCCAAGCTAGAATGCGTGATTCCGTTATGAGAAGACTGCCAAGAAAAAGAAGTGTGTGGTTAGGAAAGTGGATAGGCAGGCTCTGGGTGCCTCAGATAATCTGAAGGAACTGGCACTGGACGACCCAACTACATACCCTAGAGTATTGAGGCTGACACGCGAAAACAAATGAAGACAATCAAAAGAAAACTGGACAGTGCACGCAGCACCGAAGTACATACTCCCCCACACACTGCCGTCGGCGTCTGGAAGAGTCATCTACTCGGTGTTGAAACGCTAGACACGAGTGGTAAAGTTGAACAATTTGAACTTCATCGCTGTGTCAAACAGACGCTGCGAATTCATGATTTTAGTCGATAGCGAATAAAAATCACCTTGTCTTTAGACGCTTTCACC
>NC_051388.1:9917727-9923247 GCF_015228065.2 Penaeus monodon
ATCGAGATTGCCACAGTAGATAGAAAATAACAAGCATCACCTGTCCCCATATCCACAGGACGCCGGGTAACAGTGCCAAATCGCACGGGTATTAGTTTTCCCTCAATTGGATTTGCTTGGGAACAGCCAAACTGCCAGTATGTAAGTGCAGTACATCACAAAATAAGGTAGGTTTAAACATGTTTACCATAAAGCGACCACGAAGATCCGCCAGACAAACTATGCATTAATAAAGCGTAATTCAAGCGATGACACCTCAATCGAGTGCCAGACACTGACCTCGCGGCCCGTGGCCGCGGTCGGCTGAGGCCGCACGCTGGTAGGCTTAGCAACCGCTAAGGAATGCGACACCTCTCCGAAAAACTGCCAGATACAAATTCACATTTCTAACTTCCTCTAACCCCAAGCCCCATCTTTACCCATTTCAACATTATTTTAATTCCTCCTCTCCCACATCAACTGCCTCCTTCCCTCAACCCCTCTGCTGCAAGCCTACAATCTATGCACATTATAATGCATAGGCTCTTTATAATGGAGTTTGTATGTGCGCTCAGGCAGACACTGTTCAAATGTTTGTGCACGACTATGAACCAGTATGCACGGAAGAGTGCAGTGTGTATGTGTATGTGTATGTATGTATGTATGTATGTATATATATATAATATATATATATATATATATATAATATATATATATATATATATATATATATATATATATATATATATATATATATATATATATATATATATATATATATATATATGTGCATGTACAGGTGTATACATATATGTGGGTGAACACTAATGTGTACTCATAAATGTATGTGCACATACACGTGTGCTTAAGCATATGTATGGCTATATGTGTATGTGTATGTGTGTGTGTGTAATCATAAGTACGTGTGCAAGATATGTGGGCATGTGTTCGCATATATGTGGGTGCGTATACACACGTCAATATATATGTATGCATTTCAATGTATGTATTTGTGTATAATGTAGGAGTATGTATGCTTATCATATGCATGGGAGCATATGTGAAGGTGTATGCCTGCATGTGCATGTGCACGAAAATTAACATATATGTATAACTTACGGCATTTACAGGTGAATAACTATGTCTGCACTGGGTGTACATACACATAAATGAAATCAGTGTATAAAATATAATCACACGTATATGCACTTCTGATACTCAAGCCTATGCTTACGGCAGTATACCCTGGTGTAATGAGCAAGATCATGCATTACTGCTCATAAGTCCACAATGGAGAAGGGCAACCCTACTGGAGGGGTTTATTAGTGGCATCCCGGCTGAACTACTTCCCTTCCCACCAAGATATACCTAAGCCAGTACGCGGGGATAACTCAGCTGTTTACCCCTTAAACAAAAAACCATGACTGCACAAACAGAGCAATGGCCCTCAGTCCCCAGAGGCGAAGGAACCCCTGGTTATGTCAGAGATCAGGATCGCTCTAGAGCAGAGGATGCTAAAAAATCTCCAGTTAAATACAGGCCGCCCAACACCAATGACCCTTTACACATATAATATAAAGGTAAAAAGAATGAATCTGACTTACTAGCTTTACTTGAGGAACTCTCTTTCATTAAATGGATGTTGTAGGACTCTGTGAAGTTAGAAGACTAGGCGAAGAACAGAAGATACTAGGTGATGGACACATGCTTTATTAAAGAGGTAAACCCCAGGGTAGTAAGCAGGAATTAAGGGTAGTTTTTTTTTAGCTCACAAACTCGTGGAATTCCCTAGTGTAAATGAAAAAGTGGCTTTAGTAACAATAAAACTAAACAATAGGTACAACTTAAAGATTGTCCAAGTCTATTCTCCAACCTGCAGCCACAGTGATTAAGAAATAGAGCTTGCATGAAGATTTTCATTTAGCCAGCAAGAGAGTAAAAACTCATTTGACAATAATTATGGGAGATTTCACTGTCAAAATAGGTTAAAAGACAGAAGAAACAGTAGTGGGGAATCACGGAATAGGCACTAGGAATTAGATTAGAGCAGAAGCGGACATGGAAGTCGCCATCTGACAAAAAATGAAATTGACTTCATAATTTCCAATAGCCGCGATGTAGTAAAAAAAAAAAAGTTATTAATAAAGTAAATGTTGGTAGCAACCATAGAATGGTCTGAGGCCAAATTAAATTACACCTCAGAAAGGAAAGGAACAAACATACGAAAACCATGGCCAAATTTAGCAAACTTGAAGACCTTTAACCTTAACATACAAAGGAGATATTCACTTCTCAGCGACGAAGATATCAACACTGACCAAATCAAGAGTATAGGAAGTTGCACTTGAAGTAGGCGGTACGAACGTCAAGCAAAGTTCCAGCAAGTTCTTGGTAGAAACTAAACAGTTTATGTAAAAACGTTGGGTCATGAAAGTATTGTTTAATAGGGGCAAAATAGAATTAGCTGAACTAACAAAGACTATAAATGTTCATATGTAGATGTACGGAAATTCAATACTCAAATAATTAATGAAACAGTGATCTCAGGTACCAGAATGAAAACAGCTAAAACGGGACTTGGAATAAGGAGAAATCAAAAGTATGCAGTAAAGAAACCAGATGGAGAAGTGACATATAATAAGAATGAAATCATAAGAGTAGTGGTAGACTTTTACACGGATCTATACAACTCAAATGAACAGCCACAGATAGAAGTGAATGAGATAACTAGAGATGTACCTAACATCACAACAGAAGAAATAAAGAGTGCTTAAAGGCATGGAGATAGGGAAAACACCAGGTGAAGATGGAATTAGTATAGACCTTATAATCGATGGAGGAGAAATTACAACAATGAAACTAGCCAATCCTTTCAACTAATGCCTTCTCAACAGAAAAAAATGTGAAAGCCTGGAAAAATGCAACAATTATTTTGATACATAAAATGGGATAGAAAGGATCTAAATAACTACTAACTGATAAGCCTCCTTTCAGGTGCTTACAAATTGCTCACAAAAGTCATTACAACTCACATCTCTGACAGTCTGGACTCTAACCAGACTAGAGAACAGGCAGGCATCTGTAATGTATGCACCCAAATAAGAGAAAAAACGAATATAGGAAACCCGTGTGTATGGCATTCATCGATTACAAAAGGTTTTGACTCTGTACAAATACCAGCATTACTAGAAGCTATTCGAAGATAGGGAGTAGAGGAGGTATACTGGTAAAATATTGGAAGATATATACAAAGATGGAATAGCAACTATAAAGCTCCACATGGAAATGGCTATAATACCAATTAAAAAGGTGTTACGCAGGGCGATACAATCTCACCAGAACTGTTTACAGCTTGCCTTGAGGAAACTTTCAAGTTAGAATGGAATGGAAAGGGTATCAAAATAGAAGACAAATACCTAAACAGTCTAAGATTTGCAGATGATATTGTTCTCTTCAGTGTATCTGCAAATAAAATGAAGCAACTAATAGGCGATCTGAATAGAGAAAGTCTGAAAGTCGGACTTAGGATGAACAAGAAAAAGACTAAGATCATGTTCAACAGTAGAGTTTAATTCGAACAGATACATGTACAAGGTGATGCACTAGAGGTAGTGGACAAGTATATATACACACCTAGGGCAACTCGTACAGACAACCACATCTAGCAAAGAGGAAATTAAGCAACGTACCAGTCTAGGCTGGAACGCCTTCGGCAGACACAGTAGCATACTAAGAGGTTCCTTGCCATTACATTAAAAAAGAACTCTTCAACCAATGCATCCTCTCAGCTATGGCCTATGGATTAGAAACACGGACTACAAGCAAATTACTGGAGAGGAACTAAAAAGTGCCCAGAGAGGGATGCAGTTTAATGTTGCAAATTAGCCTGAGATCAGATGAGGGCGACATGGATCAGGGAACAGACAATAATGGAAGATTTACTTGAGAGCATCAAGAAGAAAAAATGGCAATGGGCAGGTCATATATGTCGGAGACAGGACGACAGATGCACAAAGAAAGTAACAGACTGGGCTATAGATAACATAAAGAGGCCAAGGACCTGACCAGGGACATGCTGCCGTGAGGAAATAAAGAAATTTAGGGGCCATGACTGGAAACAAAAACTGCAAGACAGACAAATTTGGAAAAGATTGGGAAAGGCCTACGTCCTGCAGTGGATTGATACAGGCTGATGATGATGATGATGATGGTGATGATATATATATATATATATATATATATATATATATATATATATATATATATATATATATATATATATATATATATATATATATATATATATATATATATATATATAAACAAATGTACTGATAGCAAAAATAAAACAAAATATCAAGAATACACTGGTAACAAAAAATAACACATCATAAAAAAAAGAGTCAATCAATCAACAACAAATACACAGGTAACAAAAGACAACAAAAACAAAACCACTGGTAATAAATAAATAAATAAATAAAAAACAAAAATACATCTCTCCCTCACTTGTCCTCATAGAGCAGCAGCAAAGCCTTTCTTCCCCAGGTCTTGAGTGCCACTCCAAGGCTCACTTCCAGGCCCCGCCTCTGGTCCGCCTCCGTTGCCATGGTTACTGGAGGAGGAGCTGCCTGTAGTTAAAGGAATTTGTTAGAAATTTTGATTCTAAATTTTTTTTTTATTTTGAATTGAAGGTAGAGCTAACTTTAATGTTTTTTTTTTCTAAGTCTGTAGCAAAAGATGATTGAGGTAAATTAAATTTTATCGAGTGCCTGCAATAAACTTGTTACTTACAGGACTTTTAAGAGATACCTGCAGTTAACTTAGCTAACAGTGGTTATTTGGAAGGTTAGATAAAATGCCTGAAATAAACTCAACTATATTATTTTCATTATTATTATTATTATTTTTAAAGCCCAAGAGGGTATGATACCTGCAGGAAACGCAACTTTCATCAACAAATATACCTGAGATTGTGTAAAGTGATTTTATATCTGCGTTATTCCTTCTATAATCTATAATCAATGGATGGAATACAGTCGTTACATTCAGATCACCGAAGAAGAGAAACAGGAAGGTGGAGGTGGAGGAGGAGGTGGAGGAGGAGGAGGAGGAGGAGGAGGAGGAGGAGGAGGAGGAGGAGGAGAGGGAGAAGGAAGAGGAGAGGGAAGAAGAAGAGGAGGAGGAGAGGGAGGAGGAGGAAGAAGAGGAGGAGGAGGAAGAGGAGGAGGAGGAGGAGAGAGGGGAGGAGGAGGAGAAGGAGAAGGAGAAGGAGGAGGAGGAGGAGGAGGAGGAGGAGGAGGGAGAAGGAGGGGGAGGGGGAGGGGGAGGGGGAGGGAGAGAAGAGAGAGAGAGAGAGAGAGAGAGAGAGAGAGAGAGAGAGAGAGAGCGAGCGAGCGAGAGAGAGAGAGAGAGAGAGAGAGAGAGAGAGAGAGAGAGGTGAGGAAGACTGGTGAGAGACTACAAATAAAAGAAAGACGAGACGAGAACACCAAGGAAGCAAGACCAGAGGTGAGGAAGACTGGTGAGAGACTACAAAAT